>NC_083319.1:77323045-77623496 GCF_963455315.2 Globicephala melas | reverse complement strand
AGGGCTGTCTTTTTGTCTTGTTTATGGTTTCCTTTGCTGTGCAAATGCTTTGAAGTTTCATTAGGTCCCATTTGTTTATTTTTGTTTTTATTTCCATTACTCTAGGAGGTGGATCAAAAAATATCTTTCTGTGATTTATGTCAAAGAGTGTTCTTCCTATGTTTTCCTGGAAGAGTTTTATAGTGTCTGGCCTTACATTTAGGTCTTTAATCCATTTTGAGTTTATTTTTGTGTATGGTGTTAGGGAGTGTTCTAATTTCATTCTTTTACATGTAACTGCCCAGTTTTCCCATCACCACTTACTGAAGAGGCTGTCTTTTCTCCATTGTGTATCCTTGTCTCCTTTGTCATAGATTAGTTGACCATAGGTGTGTGGATTTATCTCTTGGCTTTCTATCTTGTTCCATTGATCTATGTTTCTGTTTCTGTGCCAGTACCAAATTGTCTTGATTACTGTAGCTTTGTAGTATAGTGTGAAGTCAGGTAGTCTGATTCCTTCAGCTCTGTTTTTTTCCCTCAAGACTGCTTTGACTATTCGGGGTCTTTTGTGTCTCCAAACAAGATTTAAGATTTTTTTTTCTAGTTCCATAAAAAATGCCATTGGTAATTTGATAGGGATTGCATTGAATCTGTAGATTGCTTTGGGTAGTAGAGTCATTTTCACAATATTGATTCTTCTAGTCCAAGAACATGGTATATCTCTCCATCTGTTGGTATCGTCTTTAATTTCTTTCATCAGTGTCTTACAGTTTTCTGCATACAGATCTTTTGTCTCCCTAGGTAGGTTTATTCCTAGGTATTTTATTCTGTTTCAATGGTAAATGGGGGTGTTTCCTTAATTTCTCTTTCAGATGTTTCATCATTAGTGTATAGGAACGCAAGAGATGTCTGTGCATTAATCTTGTATCCTGAACTTTACCAGATTCATTGATTAGCTCTAGTAGTTTTCTGGTGACATCTTTAGGATTCTCTATGTATAGTATCATGTCATCTGCGAACAGTGACAGTTTTACTTCCTCTTTTCCAATTTGTATTGCTTTTATTTCTTTTTCTTCTCTGATTGCCATGGCTTAGACTTCCAAAACTATGTTGAATAATAGTGGTGAGAGTGGACATCCTTGTCTTGTTCCTGATCTTAGAGCAAATGGTTTCAGTTTTTCACCATTGAGAATGATGTTTGCTGTGGGTTTGTCATATATGGCCTTTATTATGTTGAGGTGGGTTCCCTTTATGCTTAGTTTCTGAAGAGTTTTTATCATAAATTGGTGTTGAAATTTGTCAGAAGCTTTTTCTGCCTCTATTGAGATGATCATATCGTCTTTATTCTTCAATTTGTTAAAATGGTGTATCACATTGATTTGTTTGCATATATTGAAGAATCCTTGCATCCCTGGGATAAATCCCACTTGATCATGGTGTGTGATCCTTTTAATGTGTTGTTACATTCTGTTTGCTAGTATTTTGTTGAGCATTTTTTTACATCTATATTCATCAGTGATATTGGTATGTAATTTTCTTTTTTTTAGTACCTTTGTCTGATTTTCGTAACATTGTGATGGTGGCCTAATAGAATGAGTTTGGGAGTGTTCCTCCCTCTGCAATTTTTTGGAAGAGTTTGAGAAGCACGGGTATTAACTTGTCTCTAAATGTTTGATAGAATACACCTGTGAAGCCATCTGTTTCTGGACTTTTGTTTGTTGGAAGATTTTTAATCACAGTTACAATTTCATTACTTGTGATTGGTCTGTTCATATTTTCTATTTCTTCCTGGTTCAGTCTTGGAAGATTATACCTTTCTAAGAATTTGTCCATTTCTTCCAGGTTGTCCATTTTATTGGCATACAGTTGCTTGTAGTAGTCTTTTAGGATGCTTTGTATTTCTTCAGTGTCTGTTGTAACTTCTCCATTTTCATTTCTAATTTTATTGATTTGAGACCCCTCCCTCTTTTTCTTGATGAGTCTGGCTAATGGTTTGCCAGTTTTGTTTATCTTCTCAGTGAACTAACTTTTCATTTTATTGATCTTTGCCATTTTTTCCTTGTTTCTATTTCATTTATTTATGCTCTGATCTTCATTTCATTCCTTCTGCTAACTTTGGGTTTTGTTTGTCCTTATTTCTCTAGTTCCTTTCCATGTAAAGTTAGACTGTTTATTTGAGATTGTTTCTTAGTGTAGGGTTGTATAGCTGTAATCTTCCCTCTTAGAACTGCTTTTGCTGCATCCCATAGGTTTTGGATTGTCGTGTTTTCATTGTCATTTGTCTCTAGGTATTTTTTGATTTCCTCTTTGATTTCTTCAGTAATCTCTTGGTTATTTAGTAATGTATTGTTTAGCCTCCATGTGTTTGTATTTTTTAAGGGTTTTTTCCCTGTAATTTATTTCTAATCTCATAGTGTTGAGGTCAGAAAAGATGCTTGATATGGTTTCAGTTTTCTTAAATTTACTGTGGCTTGATTTGTGATCCAAGATGTGATCTATCCTGGGGAATGTTCTGTGCACTTTAGAATAAAGTGTAATCTGCTGTTTTTGGATGGAATGTCCTGTAAATATCAATTAAATCTATCTGGTCTGTTGTGTCAGTTAAAGCTTCTGTTTCCTTATTTATTGTCATTTTGGATGATATGTCCATTGGTGTAAGTGAGGTGTTAAAGTCCCCCACTATTTTTGTGTTACTGTCAATTTCCTCTTTTATAGCTGTCAGCAGTTGCCTTAGCACCTTGAGGTGCTCCTATGGTGGGTGCATATATATTTTTAATTGTTATATATTCTTCTTGGATTGACCCCTTGATCATTATGTAGTGTCCTTCCTTGTGTCTTGTAACATGCTTTTTTTTTTAAGTCTATTTTATCTGATATGAGTATTGCTACTTCAGCTTTCTTTTGATTTCCATTTGCATGGAATATCTTTTTCCATGCCCTCACTATCAGTCTGTATGTGTCCCTAGGTCTGAAGTGGGTTTCTTGTAGACAGCATATATACGGGTCTTGTTTTTGTATCCATTCAGTGAGCCTGTGTCTTTTGGTTGGAGTATTTAATCCATTCATGTTTAAGGTAATTATCCATATGTATGTTCCTATGACCATTTTCTTAATTGTTTTGGGTTTGTTTTGTATGTCCTTTTCTTCTATTGTGTTTTCCACTTAGAGAAGTTCCTTTAGCATTTGTTGTAGAGCTGGTTTGGTGGTGCTGAAGTCTCTTAGCTTTTGCTTTCTGTAAAGCTTTTGATTTCTCTATCGAATCTGTATGAGATCCTTGCTGGGTAGAGTAACCTTGGTTGTAGGTTCTTCCCTTTCATCACTTTAAGTATATCATGCCAGTCCCTTCTGGCTTGTAGAGTTTTGCTGAGAAATCAGCAGTTAACTTTATGGGAGTTCCCTTGTATTTTATTTGTCGTTTTTCCCTTGCTGCTCTCAATAATTTTTCTTTGTCTTTAATTTTTGCCAATTTGATTACTATGTGTCTCGGCATGTTTCTCCTTGGGTTTATCCTGTATGGGACTCTCTGCGCTTCCTGGACTTAGGTGGCTATTTCCTTTCCCATGTTAGGGAACTTTTCGACTATATCTCTTCAAATATTTTCTCTGGTCCTTTCTCTCTCTCTTCTCCTTCTGGGACCCCTATAGTGCGAATGTTGTTGTGTTTAATGTTGTCCCAGAGGTCTCTTAAGATGTCTTCATTTCTTTTCATTCTTTTTTCTTTAATCTGTTCCACAGCAGTGAATTCTACCATTCTGTCTTCCGGGTCACTTATCTGTTCTTCTGCATCAGTTATTCTGCTATTGATTCCTTCAAGTGTAGTTTTCATTTCAGTTATTGTATTGTTCATCTCTTTTTGTTTGTTCTTTAATTCTTCTAGGTTTTTGTTAAACATTTCTTACATCTTGTCAATCTTGCCTACATTGTTTTTCCAAGGTCCTGGATCATCTTCACTATCATTATTCTGAATTCTTTTTCTGGAAGGTTGCCTATCTGCACTTCATTTAGTTTTTTTTCTGTGGTTTTATCTTGTTCCTTCATCTGGTGCATAGCCCTCTGCCTTTTCATCTTGCCTATCTTTCTGTGAATGTGGTTTTTGTTCCATAGGCTGCAGGATTGTAGTTCTTCTTGCTTCTGCTGTCTGCCCTCTGGTGGATGAGGCTATCTAAGAGGCTTGAGCAAGTTTCCTGATGGGAGGGACTGGTGGTGGGTAGAGCTGTGTGTTGCTCTGGTGGGCAGAGCTCAGTAAAACTTTAATTTGCTTGTTTGTTGATGGGTGGGTCTGGTTTCCCTCCCTCCTGGTTGTTTGGCCTGAGGCAACCCAACACTGGAGCCTACCCAGGCTCTTTGGTGGGGCTAATGTGGACTCTGGGAGGGGTCATGCCAAGGAGAACTTTGCAGAACTTCTGCTGCCAGTGTCCTTGTCCTCACAGTGAGACACAGCCACCCCCTACCTCTGCAGGATACCCTCCAATACTAGCAGGTAGGTCTGTTTCAGTCTCCCCAGGGGCCAGTGCTCCTTCCCCTGGGTCCCAATGCACACACTACTTTGTGTGTTGCCTCCAAGAGTGGACCTTCTCTTTCCCCCAGTCCTGTCAGAGTGCTGCAATCAAATCCTGCTAGGCTTCAAAGTCTGATTCTGTAGGAATTCCTCCTCCCGTTGCCTAACCCCAGTTTGGGAAGCCTGACGTGCGGCTCAGAACCTTTACTCCAGTGGGTGGACTTCTGTGGTATAAGTGTTCTCCAGTTTATGAGTCACCCACCCAGCAGTTATGGGATTTGATTTTATTGTGATTGCACCCCTCCTACCATCTCATTGTGGCTTCTCCTTTGTCTTTGGATGTGGGGTATCTTTTTTGGTGAGTTCCAGTTTCTCCTGTCGATGACTGTTCAGCAGCTAATTGTCCAGACAGTTATTTTTAATTGAAATTTATTTTTGCTGTGTGCTTGAAAATTGAGAATAACAGTTTTTTGTTTGTTTGTTTGTTTTTACCATGCCACACAGCTTGTGGGATTTCAGTTCCCAACCAGGGATTGGACCTGGGCCGTCAGCAGGGAATTCCCAAGAATATCAAACTTTACCTATAGCTTTTCATTGTAAGTGAAAAGGAAGTAAAGCCTTAATAAAATTATCATATGTTAGGATTTTTTAAAGCAAGCTCTCATCTTGTCAATCGGATTTCCAAACTGTTTTATGTATTAGCAATTTCTTTTTAAAGTTTTATTTCCAGGAACTAGCACTACATAGGTAAATAGGACGCAGTCTCTTTCCTCATGTAATTACACTCTAATATGGGAGTCAACATTTTACAATGAATTAGTTCATTGAGAAAAATTCTGTCCTATCTATGCATATTAGAAACAGTGAGGAGACTAAGATGGCTTATTGGCTTTCTTGATAAAACAATTCTTCCCGGAGAAGATACTTGAGCTGGAATCTGAAGAATGAGGAGGGCTTGCCAGTTTGTAAAAGTGGAGGTTATTTGGGGCTGACACCAGCATCTACATAGGCTTGTTAGTTTGAAAAAACATGGATAGGGGAACTGTAAATGTATCTATATGGCTGGAGCTTAAGGAGTGAAGAGGAGGGCCAGTGAGTAGGTATATTATATTATAATATTATAATAGTTAAACATATTATAATAGTTATAATATAACTATTATAATAGTTAAACAACCTAAAGATAAAATACAATTATCTGCCTTACTGAATTCCTATCAGATTAACAATATGAGTTGGAGCTCTGTTTTACCATAAGAGCATGTGACTTGCTTGGTCTGCTTGATTTGATCCTGGTGATCAATATTAATATACACTCTGTCAAGCAAGTCAAATTTGTCATCACACACTAGCTTCATCTATTGATTTGCTTTTTACCAACTGATCTAGCTCCACAGAATGTTTCAGAAAGGGCAACAAAAGTAGATCCTATTTCGTATTCAACAGAGATGCCTAGAAATGCTATTATTTTGCATTGGGCAAAACATAGTTCTTTTCTCCTTCCTGTGTTTAGAATTAACAGATTTCTCAGCCCTTCAAATGTCTTCTTTACTAATTGGTGAAATTGATTATTCAGACAGATGGCATATTTAAGGAAAGTAGTTACTTTTATATCCCTTGGGAAAGAGCCATCTGCTCTGATTGGCGGTGGGGGGAAGCAGATGTTATAACTTCCCTATAACCTGTGGAGTCTTTGTAACCCATTATTTCAACTATGATATAGTACTACCTGTAGAATAACAGCAGTTTACATAATTCTTTCCATTAACACATGTAAAATATGTAGATACAGCCAAAGCCAAATATATTGGATTGAGACCAGAGTTCTTTACCTCATCTCTCCTGTTCCTTCTCCATCTTCACATTTTGATTCAAAGTTTGATTCATTCTAGTTGACTCAAAACTAGAGTAGATAAGAAAAAAGCCCAGGTAAAATGGGCAAAGGACTTAAATGGACAGACATTTCTCCAAAGAAGATCAACAAATGGCCCATAACCACATGAAAAGATACTCAACATCACTAATAATTAGGAAAATGCAAATCAAAACCACAATGAGATACTACCTCAAACCCATAAGAATGGCTAGTATTAAAGCAAACAAACAAAATAACAGTCATTGGCTATTTTCAAGAAACAAACAGAAATAGCAAGTGCTATGTATTGGCAAAATTATATATCCAAAAAAATAAAATCAGGGATTCATATCTGTACACACATGTTCGTAGCAGCATTATTCACAATAGCTAAAAGGTGGAAGCAACTCAAGTATCCATATATGGATGGATGGATAAACAAAATGTGGTATGCATTCAATGAAAAATGAGTCAGCCTTAAAAAGGAAGGAAATTCTGACACATGCTACAACATGAACAAACTTTGAAAACATGATGCTAAGTGATTAAGCCAATCACAAAAGGACAAGTGCTGTATCATTCTAGGTACCTAGAGTAGTGAAATTGATGGAAAGTAAAATGGTGGTTGCCAAGGGCTGGGACCAGCGGGTAATGAGGAGTTAATGTTTAATGGATAAAGAGTTTCAATTTGGGAAAATGATGAGTCCTGGAGATGGATGATGGTGACATTTACACAACAATATGAAAGTATTTAGTGTCACAGAATTGTACACTTAAAATATTTTAAGTGGCAAATGTAATGTCATGTATATTTTAAAATGATAATAATAAAATAACACAGTGAAATTAGTTTGATTATTTCTATTTCAAAACTAATAGCATGTGTTGTAACTTGGAAGTTGTGCTTCACTTTTCCTTCCCACCTTGGGGAAATTTCATAAGAAAGCTCATAGCATCTGCTCTATTTTCTTAACCTTTTATCTCTCTACTAAGCTGATAAATATGTGATATTCTCCAATACAGTCAAAATATCTAATTCTCATTATACCCATAGACTAAATTTCCATCTTGGATCAAGGATAGCAACACGTTGTAAGAGCTGAACAAGGAAAGAAGACATGAGAGGAGGCTACAAAAGAAAGACATTACGGGGATCACAGTGAATCTGAGTTCACAAAAGTAAGTAAAACCCAGAGAACATAAAATTGAAGTTCAGAGTATAGCGGGAAGTCTATGTGAATACTCATGAGCCAGACATCTGCAGAACCTAAAGATCAAGAAAAATGGTCAAGCAAAGCAGTCATTGATCAAAGAACTAACAGAAAATTTGTACTATGCTAACCCTGGGAAATGAGGGATGCTGTGACGGGCTTTCCCACATAATTTAAAAGACCTCTTCTACTCTGTATTCTTACCACCTCCACCAGTGGCAACCTATACTAAAGAAAGCTGATAGAATGATAGTAAGAATCACTGGCAAAGTTACTCTTTCCCTACAGCACCATGCCAATATTAATAATTAATAATGAGAACTAGAATTTGCATAGCGCTTGTCATGCTTCTTATACCTAGCTGTGGTGGTTATACATTTTCTGCACCAAAGTTGTAGTTCTATACTAGAAGCAAAACTCATGCCAATTCTCCTTGCTTTGTCTACCGGTGATGAATAAGTACTTCTGATAATGTCAAGAAAATTCAGTGATTTGAGTTTCATCTGTTCAAATATAAAGTAAGAGGTAAAAATAATAAACATTCATGAAAAGGGTAAATTTTTAACTATTTAATTTACAAAAACTACAAATCTTAATGCACATTTCTTTATAAAAGGAATAATCCAAGTTAAAAAATATTAAATGCAACATGCATGGCTTACGATATTAAAAAAATCAGAATCAACTTAAATGTTCCATTGGAGGGAGATATTTTAAATATATTGTAGAAACATGACAAAATTCATAAATAGTAATGTGGGAAAAAATGCAAGCTAAAAATGATACACTAAAATCACAACCATGTTAAAACATATAACCATAAAACTTAAAATGATTACACATATCTTTCAGTTAATGAAAATGTATGTGATTTTTCTCTTCTTTTAAACTTTGTATAATGATGCTATGTTAATTTAATAAGAAATGTATGGCTTTAAGTAGACATGGGGTTAGTAGTTCTTATTTATACAATATTTACATTACTTTAGTAATCTGGGAAACCTGCAAGATAAGTATTTTTATCTAAAATAAAAATGGAGGAGGATAAGCAGCAGTAGTAGTGGTAGTGGTAGTAGTAGTAGTAGTAGTAACTTATGGTTAAACTTGTCACACAGTTATCAAGCAGAAGATTCAAGATTTGAAAAGTGATTGGTCTGCTTCTGAAACTTATGGTCTTTTATCTATATCATGCTTTCTCCAAGCTCTACCCCATGCTGCTTCCGGGCCTTGGAGCTCCATGTTATTTTTCCAGCACACCACCTTCCATTTGTGATGAAGAATGGTAAGTAGACATACCCTTAAATGAAAGAGCCTTCAAACCTTCCAAGTTTCTCTCACCCACTCTCCCTATAGGCCTAATTTTCTTCCTCACATAAACATTTGTACTATATGTCCTGATAGAAGTAAACAGTAGCCCCCCAAATGTAGACTTTTTCTAACAGTGAAATTTTAAAAGTTAGATGGAAAAATGTGTTCCCTCAAAATCTGTATTCTCATGCTAAAACTTTTTTTTAACTTTTAATTTTGAAATGTTAGACTTACAGGTTGTGAATAGGTTCCTGTACATCTCTCATCAGCTTCTGACAAAATGATCAATACTACCAAGAAACAAGCATAGTTATAATACTATTAATTAAACTACAGATCACATTCAAATTTCACCAGTTTTTCCACCAATGTCCTCTTTCTGTTTCAGGATCCAATACAGGATCCTGCATTGTACTTTTTTCCCTTAGTCTGTCAAGCTGCAACAGTTCCTTAGTCTTTCCTTATTTTTTTTTAATAATCCTGACACTTCTGAATAGCATTACTGTTTAATTATTTTGTAGAATGTCCTTCAATTTACATTTGTCTAATATTTCCTCATGACTGGACTAAGGTTAAGCATGATGAGCATAACTACCACGGAAATGACAATGTGTCCTGAGTTCTCAATGCATGGTATCATTTTGCCTTTTTACTGGTGATGTTAACTTTGATCCCTTGGTTAAATAGTGCTTGTGGGTTACTATCTTTCCATTTGTAGTTAATAAATACCTTGGGGTAGATACTTTGAAACTATGATAATATCTTGTTTCTTCTCAAATTTTCACGTGCTACTCAGCAACCTAAGTTGGGTCCTGTCTCCAACAGTTATGTCTGTGGTGTTTGACTAGTGCTGATATTCTACTGAAATGTAATTTGAATCTTTAGTAAGTGAAAGGCACATACATTGCACAAGTCACAATTTTTTTTTCCTTCCTCAGATCCTCAGTACTTATAGGAATGTATCTCTTAATATTGTTCTTTCCCTTCATCAGCATTGGATTCCATGAAAAATGCTACTTACTTTCAGTCATTAGTGGTGTCTCACTTTTCTCAGCCACCTAATTTACTTTGGCACTAGAGTAGGATGAGTGAAAAAATAAGACTACACTGCACAATATGAGGATATGAGTCTATTTCCTGCAGAAATTCTGATAGGGGAAAACATTGGCAGTATTCCTTTCAATATGATAGATGTCAACAACCAAAAAATCCTCATTGATTTTATTAGATATCCTCTAGTTTGTGCTTTTAATGAAACAAATCTGATCACATATAAGAAAAAAATCTCTTCAGGTTCAGTTTGTTTTATCATTGTCTAGCCCTTCTTATCCTAAGTTGTTTTTCAAGGGAATCATAATAATAGACTGGGATATCATATTCCCACAATACCGAAGGAAAAGTTTCCCTCAAGGAAAAAATGTGGAAAATTAAGTGACTCAGAGATCTCCTATCCTCCCACTCCATTAAAACAAGGGGTTAGGGGAAGCAATTTATGGAGTGGGCATGGCTCTGCATCTACATTTATGTGTGTCCCAGGACAAGTCTTTCTTCCATTTCAGTTTCTCTAAAGCTAAAGACAGGCAATTAAGTGCTGTCTAAGATCTCACATTTCATGGAACTTTGAAAATATAATTTACTCAAACTGATACAGGCAAGGTGTAAATTAGACAGTTAAGCAAACAGCATTGGTTTTCCTGAATATATTTTTATGCATTTTATTTATGAATAACACTACTTGTTATTCCACTTGCCTCCTTGTTGCAGGTTAACTCTGACAAGTAGGAGGTAGGTTAAATTAATCCTTATAATGTGTATATGACTAGCTTTATTTCTATCATTTGCATATTACTTCAAATATGCACTATTTTATAAATGATATCAAGACATAAAAAGAAGCATGCTCATTATTTTCTCCAACATATATAGAGTATTCATAACAAATGTTTTTTTTTTCAATTACATTTGCTTTTTAATTTACCTATACCAGAACAATCTTAGGAAAAATTGTACAGTAAGTAAATTAAGTCTTTGCATTCTCTTATTTTCCTTCTTTACTAAGTTCCACATATAAAACTGTGAATTAATTGAAGACAGGATCTTTGTCTTAGCCATATCTATATTTTCATTGCTTGTATAAGACTGTCACAAGCAGTTTATTATTATATAGGTATTCAGAATTATAGGTATTATAGGTATTCAGAATTATAGGTATTCAGAATATGTTTTGCTGAATTCAATGGAATTGATTGAAATGGAATGCAATACAAGATCATCTCTAGTTAGAGATGAGAATATAGAGACAGAGAATCTGAGGTCAAATCACAGCTCAATCACTCAAAAACTATGACACATAGACATTTATCCAGCCCTCAGTTTCTTGACTAAAAGAAAAGTTAAAAAAAAATTCTTACAGAGTTGCTGTGTGGATTAAATCATGGCATCCTGAACTTCCACTCCTGTGACAGAATATGTCTCCCTAATATGAAGAGGCACCACTAGTGAGCCAGAAAATTAAAGAATTTCTGAAATATAGAAGGCAAATGAGATTAGATCAAAAGCAAAGCAAAAGCATCATAGCTCCAATACGTACAACACAAGCTGGAGAAAATGTCAGCAAGAGGGAAAGAAATTTTCAGACATGCCAAGTTCTAGGTAAAATATATCTTATTCTTAAAAGCTGTGCCTACCTTACTGTCCTATGAACATTTTCTTTCTAAAGCAAGCCTAAGTTCTACCCAAAGGAAGGGCCCATGTGCAGGTATTAGGATCAGAAGAAAAAGTGGGCATAGCTGGACTTTTTAAATAATCAAAAAGAGAAAAAATAGTTCTATACATAAAAGAAATTTACCTTCTTATTCTGGAAATTGGTGGGTGCCTAGTTTGTCTGATACATAACATGCTAGAGCAAAACCTATTTATTGGCATATACTACAAACCTAGCAGACCATTTTAATAGAATCTGCTGTTTATGCACATCTAGGGGAGGGAACTATTGGGAAAAGAGGCCTGCATATATGCAGAGAAAACACATCTATTGATCAGCCTGATTTTCCACTCAAAAATGTGGCAAACAATCCTAATCACCTGGCAATTTAGGCAAAACAAAAATCAGAAAAACCCACCTATTTGAAAAAAGAGCAAGATGTGCAAACAGAAAACCCAACTCAGAGGACATAAAATAAGAATTTAAAAACCTCTAGTCAGTGTACTCAGAAAGGTATGAATAGTCATTGTCTCTATAAAATAAGGAGTAAAGAAGCACAACAAAAATGAACTGGGAATTTAAAATAAAATTAAAAAATAAAGCTTAAATAGAATGCATAAATAATAGGATGAATGCAGCTATCACACGTTTTGTTGGGAGAAAAAATTCCTAGAATCCAAGACAAGAAGAAAACAACGGAAAATATAAAAACATTGAGAGACATGGAGCATTAATACACCTAATTAATAGAAGAGTATGTTTCTTATCTAAAACATCTTAGCAATTTTATATTTTCAAAATGAAACAGTATGCTTTGTTATAGACACAAGGAATGATAAATAATATGCACCTATATATTTCAGAACTCCATTTATGATGATATTCCTTTCAGGAAGATGAAATTGGTTACCTACAAATGAATGCAAGTCATTGGCATAACTTCTAATCAATAACATATGAAGATAGAAAATAATGTTAAATTTTCTTTAAAATTCTGAGAAAATTAATTTGTTCTAAAAATTTTCTAGCCAAAATAGCAATCAAAAATGTGTGTGTGTGTGTGTGTGTGTGTACACATGTGTGTTCAGTGAAGTGAATCCATACCTATTTTCTTTATTTGAAAAAATTACCAAAGATCCTATGGTGAAAGACCAGAAAAGAAAAACAAAAAAAGGTTGACCTGAAATATCACAGACAAAAATTATAGTTAAGTATGGCCCTTAAGACATCAATAAATCATGAAAGGAATTACAGGAAATTTCACTTCACCTTAAAGATTAGAAAATTTTTCTCCAAACAGCGTATGTTTACTTATTTTTCTACAAATGCAAACACAATGCTTATTCTGCATTTCTATTTACATGATGCATTAAAACTATCTTATACACTGAATATCTGTGTGAAACATTTCCAGCAATCTGGATTATGCATAAATTCTATAACTGTTCCAAATTTACTTGTTAATTCTGTCTGTTTACTTCAGAACAATTAATTTTGCAACAGTGAAACCCCACTCTCTATAAGCATTCCCCCCAATATCTCCCCCCACAAAGAAACCCCAAATGTGACACTGTTCTTTCTGGAGAACAGGTCTGTCAGCATTTTTACAATATAAGCGTTTCAAATACATCAGATTAGATCAAAGAAGCAATTTCTTTTCAATTTAGTGAAAAGAAAAATATTCTAAAAGGAGAAAAGCTTTATAATTACAGTCAGTGAAGTACCTGTATTATGAAAAGGACAGGATAAACCCATTCAGGCTCCATATACAAAGAGAAATATAAAATAATGAAAGTGAATATAAATTCTTTGTACAAAGAAGCACCCCAAATTTCATGGGAATAATTTAGATCAAAAGTGAGAAGGAATATATGTAACATATACATAAGGTTTGAATTTAGGATTATAGACAAACATTAATTTATATTTTCATACATCTGTATTTTTTTCTGTTCCAACTATTACAGAGATGTTTCAAAGGAGACACCATATTGACTCCTAAAACACCATATTGACTCACTACATTTTCAATTGCCATACTTAAGACTTTAATCTCTCTCACTGGTGTCCCAAATACTACAGTGGATGATAGTTTAAAATGTTGTATTATATTTCTATTGTTGCTATAAAATTATACAAAATTCATGGTTTAAAACAATGCAAATGTACTATCTTATAGTTCTGTAGGTGCGAAGTCCAACATGGGTCTCAATGGGCTAAAATCAACGTGTGAGGAAGGCTGTGTTTCTTCCTGGAGGCTCTAGCAGAGAATCCATTTTCTTCCCTTTCCCAGCTTCCAATGAACATATACATTCCCTGGCTCTGTACCCACTTCCTCGGTCTTGCATCTCTCTGACCATTCTTTTGAAGTCAAATCTTCCTCTGACCCTGACTTCAGCCAGAGAAGGTTCTTTTAAGGACTGATATGATTAGGTTGAACCCCTCTAGATAATCCTGGATAATGTCCCATCTCAAAATCCTTAACCTTAATCACATCTGCAAAATTCATTTTCCCATGTAAAGACAACATGATTACATGTTCCAGTGATAAGGATGTGGACACATTTAGGGGCCCATTATTCTGCTTACCATAGTCTGTCCCCCAAAGATTCTTATTCTTTCCATATACAAAATATACTCAATCTATCACAACATTATAAAAAGTCTCAACCCATTACATCAACTCAAGTTCAAAATCTCATCTAAATCTAATTAGCCAAAAGTCTAAAATCTCATCATCTAAATCATCTAAATTAGATATGGGTAATATTCTGGTAATAATCCCTACTGGGGCATCCTGTTCATCTATGAAGTCATGGATCTTAAGAAGCAGTTATCTATTCCTAAAATAATATGGTGAGACAAGGTATAGGATAACAGTTATAGAAATTCTGGTTCAAGATAGTCAAAAATAGAAGGAAAAAGAGTTACTGGACCCAAGCAATTTCAAAATTGAGCTAGGAAAACTCCATTAGATTTTTTTTTATAATAACTTTTTGTTAAAACATCTTTATTGGAGTATAATTGCTTTAAATGGTGTTAGTTTCTGCTTTATAACAAAGTGAATCAGCTATACATATACATATATCCCCATATCTCCTCCCTCTTGCGTCTCCCTCTCAACCTCCCTATCCCACCCCTCTAGGTGGTCACAAAGCACCGAGCTGATCTCCCTGTGCTATGCGGCTGCTTCCCACTAGCTATCTATTTTACGTTTGGTAGTGTATATATGTCCATGCCACTCTCTCACTTCGTCCCAGCTTACCCTTCCCCCTCCCCATGTCCTCAAGTCCATTCTCTACATCTGCATCTTTATTTCTGTCCTGCCCCAAAGAGTCATGTGCCACAATGTTAATTGCAGCACTATTTACAATTGCCAGGACATGGAAGCAACCCAAGTGTCCATTGACAGATGAATGGATAAAGATGTGGCACATATATACAATGGAATATTACTCAGCCATAAAAAGAAACAAAACTGAGTTATTTTTAGTGAGGTGGATGGACCTAGAGTCTGTCATACAGAGTGAAGTAAATCAGAAAGAGAAAAATACCATATGCTAACACATATATATGGAATCCATTAGATTTTATGTGCTGGGATTAATCCTATGTGGCTCAAGTTATTTGGGCTGTTGGCTCTGCCCTCCTAGGTATCCTCCATTTTTCATAAATGATAGTACATGTTTTGTAGCTCGGTAGTTTTATCAACCTATTTCCTGCCTGTAGAAATTTATGGTTCTACCAGCCTTCTTTAATTTTGTACTCCATCCCTTTCATTCCCAGCAAGCATTGTTTCTGCTGGCTAGTTCTGGAGACTCTTGCGGCTCTCCTGTATATGTCATGGGATTCACTCCAGTAGACAAGAAATTCTTCCACAGATCTTTCCTAGATAACCCAATCTCTATCTTTGCTTTTTTTGTTTTTTGGGGGATGACTGAAGAATTATGCCCTAAAACTTCCTAAATGTTTTCTAGTTATGTTAAAGTGATCTGTGAGATGAACTTTAATCTCCTCAAAGAGCCATTTGTGTGAATGAACATTATAACCTTTTGATTTTTCTGAGGTATTAACAAAAGATGGCAGCACCTCATGCTTGGCTTTTTCCTCTAGGTCATGATTTTCAGGCAGCAAATCTCTTTAGTACTTTTTATTCTACAATCTGAATAGGCTTAGAATTTCCAAAATCATCCAATACTGACATGCTTTTTTGTACGTTTTTTTGTTTGTTTTTCTTTTTTGTTATTTTAATTGTTCTTCCTCAGTTAATCTCCTTCCACTAATATTTTACTATAAGCAGCAAGAAGAAACCAGGCTGCATCTTCAACACTCTGCTTAGAAATATCCTCAGTTAAATGTACAGTTTCATTATTTACCAGTTCTGCTCTCCACATAACTGAAGGACACAGTTCTGCTAAGCATTCTGCAACTATGCAGCAAAGATGTTCTTTCCTCTAGTTTCCAGTAACATGTTCCTCATTTCCTTCTCAGCCTTCAGCAGCTGTTCCATTAACATCCATATTTTTCTTAACAGTCTGTTCACAATGATTTTGGATCCTGTAAGATGATTTATGTTTTCTCAGTTCTGCTTCTCACTTCTTTCTGAGTCCTCATTAAGAATAGTTCCCATCAATATTTCTACTAACAGTTTCTTCAGAGAAATCTAGCCTTTTTCCATCATTCTCTACAAAATTCTTCCAGTCTCTCCCTATTGTGCAATTCCAAATACATTTTCACATTTTTAGATATTTGTTATAGTAGCACCTCACCCCTGGTACCAAATATATATTAGTTTATTACTGCTGCTGTAATAAATCGTCCAAAAAAGGTAGTTTAAACAATGCAAATTTATTATCTTATAGATTTGTAGGTTAGAATTGCAACAGAAGCCTTATTGGGCTAGAATCAATGTGCCAGCAGAGCTGTATTTTTTTGTGGCATCTCTAGGGAAGAATGTTTCCTTGGCTTTCCCAGCTTTTAATGGCTAACCAAATTCCTTGACTCTTGCCCCCGATCCTTTATCTTATATCCAGCAATGTTGCATCCCTCTAATCATTCTCACAACTCCTTTTCTGACCACAGTTAGGAAAAGCTTTCTGTATTTACAGATCTCTATGACTAGACTGGGATCCCTGGATATCCAGTACCATCTCCCCATTTCAAGGTCCTTAACATTAATCACATTGGCAAAGTCCCTTTTGCCATATAAGGTAACATGCTCATAGGTTCTGGAGATGAGGATGTGGACAACTTTGGCAGCCATTTTTTCTTCCTACTTGGCTTCATCTGAACAGACTTGACCACTATCCAGGGCTTCTCCTTTTCCTTCTTTGAGTACTTGCTGTCCCACATCTACATGTTTTTCATCTTTTGAGTGAGTGTGACCATTTGTCTAATCATTTTAACCAATTAACCTTGCTTGCTTAATTCCGTGGATCCCTTGGTAGCTGACAGGGGATAGGGACTCAGATTATTGTAGACCTCCCTGAAGCTTGGGTTCCCCAGAAAACAGACTGTGAGGTGGGGCATACATTCTAGGAAGTTGGTCAGGGAGTGTTTTGGAGATCATCACTGTAGAAGAGGAAGGAGAGAAGCTTCAAGGTTGGGCAGAGGAAGAGATCAGGCTGCAAGGTGGTCTCAACAAAAGCCTCAGGTGACCAGATGTTAGAGAAGGAGTTTCTGAAACCAGATGGACCCCTTAGATTATTCTGTGTTACGGTGAGAGAACAAGTCCTTTCTGCTCTAGAAGCTACTAATCATCCAATGTGGGCTGCCCACAGAGAATTAAAGCAGTCTCTCCAACCCAGGGCAACTTCCAGAGAGGGCTGGCAGTTGAAAGCCATCAGACGGCAATACTCACAACAGATGGGGAAATAAGCCCTTTAGTCTTGAATGAGAATCTGGAAAGTATATCACAGCACCCACTACTCCTCCAGATTTTGATTTCTTAACTTAGATCTGATCTTTGCTTCAGTATATGTGTTATCTGTTTCTCTGGTGATGGTGTTTGCCCAAGCGACAAATACTGCCATCACCCAAAATTTGCATTAAAACTGAACATTTGCTTGTTTGTTTATATGTGTCTCTTCCAGCTCTATTCAATTCCTCTTGTTAACAAATGCTGCTAAATCACTCCTTTCTCATTTGAGGCCTTAGTGTACTAGAATAAATTTGGTGGAGCTAAAGAATGTAATTTTCCTTGTACAGGGCTGGTTGTTTTCTACAGTAATTCAACTTCCAATTTAGTCCATAGAATGGGATGATGTTAGGTAAAAGGGGGGCCTATACCATACATTCCTAAAGTTATCTGCGGATGAAAACTAGAATTGAGAATTCTTTCTCCCTCTCACTATCCTGTGCAAAACTTACCAGTTTTGTGACTTGTGGCCAAAAACCTTAACTACATTGAGCCTCGATTTCCTTATTTGCAAAATGTAAATTATCCACTTTACAGGGTTGCCTATGTGCTGAAAAACAGTGGTATAAAATCTTTAGCACGGTGGGTGGCACAAAATTATTGTTCAGAATGCATTACTTTTCTTTTTCTCTTAGGTCACTTTTAAATCTTTAATAAAATAGTCCTTCATCTCTCTTTCCTTTATCTCTATCCTTTCATAGGCCACCATTCTCATTATGTACTTATTACATTGTATATCTATTATCATAAGCCTAGCAATGTAATATTTATATAAATTTAATTCATGAAATGCTGCTGTTTTAAGAAGTAAATAATTTTAGGAAAAATAAAATACATAATATGCTTTACTCACACCTTTATAAGTCTAAATGTTCTTTCATTTTTATATAAATAAAATTTTTTATTTATATAAATAAATTTTTATTTATATAAATAAATTTTGTATATAACCTAATTAGAATGTAAATTTAAGTTGGGAACAAAGAATCAATTATTTCGGGTACATTTGTTTGTAAAATAGACATATGAATATAAATTATTATATTCATATTTCAAAATATACCTGTTCTAAAACTACAAATATAATAATTAAATTTGCTTTATGATAAGTATGTCTCTTGGGCTTTTTGAAAAAAATATATAAACCTCAGATGAAAGGCAAAACACTTTTCCCCAGAAAATGTGCATAAACAGAGAGTTTTGAAGACCATTTTTAGAGTTTTGAAGACCATTTTAGTGAAATAAGTGAGGTAGAACCATAAATTCTCACACAGTGGCTATCAAAACTTTAAATATCTATGTATAGTATAAGTATAGTTTAACAACTCTGTGTACATGCACACACTTATGTACACAAAGGAAATAAAATGTTCATGAGACAACACCTATACTATATATATATACTATATGCTGTGCACTCTGAATTTTGCTGTTTTGTTCTATCGTATTCTATTTTATTTAAAAAATTGTTGCCTAACCTCCTAACTTGATCTCATGACCCACTACTCCATCATAACCCATAATGGGTCAGTTCACAGTTTGAAAAACACTGCTGTAAGACTCCTAGGTTTCCATATTAAAAAGTAATGCTTGAGGGTCTAGATAAAAATACGGCTAGAAACTGCTATGACATAAGGAATTAGGTATATCTTAGTTGTGTTAAAGTTATAATTCCTAAAAAAAGCAAAAAATAAAAACAAACAAACAAAAAAACAGGGAAAGAGGAGAAACCATCACCGCAAAACAAAAGTCAGTCACACTGTCCATTTATGTATCTGTCTGCCTATCTATCTGTCTACCTATCTATCTGTCTATCTGGAGAGAATTATATTCATCAATTTCAAGAAAAATTATGAAGTCATTTAATAATATGGTGTATTAAAAATACCCAATAGATACATATTTCTCAAGTAGAGCTTTGTCTAATTTCAGTTCCTGAGCCATTCTATTTTTACCATATATTTAATTTTATGCCTTAAATTCATTATCTTCTCAAACTCAAAAAGAAATAAAGATATGTGTGAATTAAAACCAATTTATTTTTACCACTAGTTTATTTCTTAATTTTATGTGTTTCTAAACACAGCAATTTCATTCCCTTGTTTCAAAATAGAAGGAATCAAAAGCATGTAAGATGCAGAGTCAATCCTGTTTTCATTCATTCACCTTGCTACAAGGTATCAGGACATAAATGTTTGACAGAACTGCTGATTACATTTCTAGCTTATACCTGAAAATTGCACCAGATTATGCATCCTTGAAAGTGCCTTTGTATAATCTAATCCTGGGGCACTGCTAGTTTAAGACACAAATCACAAGCCATAAGATTCAAAACTAGGTTAATATCACTCTCTTTTCATGTTTCTTTCCTTCTGTTAAATTCAAGGTATAAGTAGCACACTAATGAGCAATTTTATCATTCCTGTGTTCTAGTACTATATTCTATTTTAAGCAGAAATGTACAATGTATATTTTCTAAATTAATATACATATTTTCTGAAAATAAGGGCCTGGTCAAATAAAAGCCTCAGAAACTTTGCATGCCAAACTCCTTTTGAATAATAACAGTGTTCAAAGATTATAAAAATTCCTACAATCAATAAAACAAACTAATCTAGCATTTCCTAAAACATCTGGATGTAAAGTCTCCCTCTTTTTTTGTAACAGCTCAATTAATATCATATACATATTACCTTAAACTAGAAATATAATTATCAGTGTTTGAAGCCTCTGATTTTTGCTAGGTTTAATATCCTCTCTAAGTATTGGTTTCCTAATAGTTACTTCATAGTGATGATTAAACAGGAGTGCCTCTGTAAAGTGTGTGGCAGGTAGCATTTTGTGACAAAGTGGCTGGCCTATTTTTGTTATTGTTCTTTATCAGTGTATTTATTTATTATACAATTTTTAAAAGTTACATTCCATTTACAATTGTTACATAATATTGGTTATTTTCCCCATGTTTTTTAATATATCCTTGTAGTTTATTTTATATATAATAGTTTGTACCTCTTAATCTCCTACCCCTAAATTGCCCCTCCCCCTTCCCTCTCCTCACCAGTAACCACTAGTCTGTTCTCTATGTCTGTGAGTCTGCTTCTTTCATTACATTCACTAGTTTGTTGTATTTTTTAGATTCCGCATACATAGTATTTACCTTTCTATGTTTGACTTATTTCACTTCACATAATACCCTCCCAGTGCATCCATGAAGCTGCAAATGGCAAAATTGCATTCCTTTTTACGGCTGAATAGTATTCCATTATAAAAATGTGTGTGTGTGTGTGTGTGTGTGTGTGTGTGTGTATATATATATATATATATATATATATATATATCTGACATCTCCTTTATCCATTCGTCTGTTGAGGGACGCTTAGGTTGCTTCCATATCTTGGCAATTGTAAATAATGCTTCTGTGAACATTGGAGTGCATGTATCTTTTCAAATTAGTGTTTTTATTTTTTTCAGATATATACCCAGGAGTGGAATTGCTGGGTAGTTCTTTTAGTTTTTTGAGAAACCTCCATACTGTTTTCCACAGTGGCTGCACCAATTTACTTTCCCACCAACAGTGTACAAGGGAGAAACCACATCTTCATTCTTCACATATTGATAATACTTTGGACTTGAAGTCAGGTGGCTTGATGTCATCATCTGCCTCCAATTACCAGGTGTACTAACTTAAGGCTGGGGATATATCATCACTAAGGTTAAGTTTCTTTACCTGAAGCTGTAGTTTTTAATAGTATCTATCTCAGAGAATTATTGTGAATATCTAATGATATGATATGTGAAAAGCACTTAGAAGTTTGCTAGCACAAAATACATGTTTAGTAAATGTTAGTTATCCTTATTATTTTCTTTCCCCTACCTCCTTGCTTCTCCTTTCATCCAAATAAGCTCCAATAGTGAAGTATGTAGATATGTACCTCAGAGAATGACAGGAAAATAACATTAAATCTTACCCACTTATTTTCACACTTCGCATCCAATTCTGTCAGCTCTCCTTTCACAATATATCCAGAATCTGAGGGCCGTGGTTCAAAAGGGTTATTGCAATGATCTTCTGACTATTCTCCCTGCCTCCACCCTTGCCCCACCATAATGAATTTTCAAAGCCAACAGCTGGGAGGTCTTACACAGCCCTTCCTTTGTGGCCTCTCTGACTCAGCTCTTACTTCACTCCCCACTGCCACTTCAGCTTATTATTCTTTGAATGTGACAAGACATGATTTTTGTCACAGGATTTATACTTGCCCTTACTTCTGCCTGGAAATTTCTTTACTCATGGTTCACAAACCCTTTGTTGTCAAGTCAGTGCTAAATATGATTTTATCAGAAAAGTCTTCCTCAAGAATATAATCAAAATACATCATCTTTCTCTCTTCCCATTACCTATCTTATTTTTCTTCTTTGAACTTATCACATCAGATAATTTCATTTTTGTCTCAGTAAAATGTAAGTTCCATGAAGAAAATAAGTAACTTTTTTTCCTCCCACTGATGCATTTTTAGAACCTGCAAAAGTATTTGACACACATTGGTGCTTAATAAATATTTACTGAATGGATTCCTTTGTTGAAGAATAAATGCTTAGATTTTGCCATTTTTTTATCCATTGAAGAAGTTAGTGTGATATTTCTTAATGCTTTTAACTACCTTGCAATAAGAACACAGATGGGCAGAAAAACTTAGTACATGCATCACCAGGCACTGTTATAGGCACAGAAAATGTCACAAGATCTACTGAAGATAACACAGATGGAAAGGAAAAACAAAACAAATGTTCTTTTATTCAGAGAAGCCTATTTTTGCTTTATGAATGTGAACTCTTTTTGAATTTCTGACAATATAAACTATATATATATTTTTTTCCATTTTCTATTTTCTTGAACGTTGGTTTCTTTGGCCTTTCTGTTTTCTCTCTCTTCATTGTCCTCACATATCTAGTGATAATTCATTGTCTATTCATGTAAATAATAGTGATCATTAATAATTAGTAATAATAAATTATCAGTATTGGAAACTAATGGGTTTCCTTATAGAGATCACTCTTTCTCGAGAAGGAAATGCAATTGCGAGTGGCAAAGCCCTGTTCTGATAAGTGGATAAGATATTTTTACAGTCTGTGAGCTGTATACACCACTTGGAACAGACTAAAGTGACCCAAAATACCATCTTTTTTTTTTTTATAACCCTATCCTACTTTCTAGGGGACTCCATACACAAATTCTTCATTTTGCTTTGAGGGCTGGTATTACTAGCTATACTAACCCGGTAAGCAAACCACAATAGAGCTGGTTTTGTATGAGGGGGAAGAGGATCAGCCAGTGAGTTACCATTTCAGACACCATACTGCAGACTCCAGCTAATGGCTTCTAGGAGCTGTCCAAGGCTACCTTGTTATATAAATATGCGTTTCTTCAGCAGCTCTTCTATGTCTGCTGGTTTCTCTGGCTATATTAGATGTGTTATTGATTTGAACAAAAGAGCTCTTTAACTTCCATAACTCTTTGATGCAACTGGTTGACTTTCCTGATTATTTGGGAGGCTATACATTTATTTAAATTTCATCTTTTCAGTATATCTTTTCAGTAAGAGTTTGGAACAAAAGCATTGCACCCCTTCCTTTCAATCAAATATGTGTTGGGTGTTTAGTAGTTTCTATGCATGTCCATGAATATAGGTGAAGGATTCATGGTTACTGGTACAGGTTGTTCCAGTGGAGGAGACAGAAGAGATAACAGATAATGTAGTAGACTAAACACTACAGAAGTGCTAACTGTGAGATAACATATTTAGCAAACAGAAGGAGTACTAAAACCAGCCTGGGGATTTGAGATTGTTTTTAGAAGAGATGATGCTTATGCTGAGTACTGAAGAATAGGATTTAAACAGGCAGAGAGGGCTAAGGGAAA
Organism: Globicephala melas; assembly: GCF_963455315.2. Classification (NCBI taxonomy): domain Eukaryota; kingdom Metazoa; phylum Chordata; class Mammalia; order Artiodactyla; family Delphinidae; genus Globicephala; species Globicephala melas. The sequence continues at coordinate 77,600,105 of NC_083319.1, read as the reverse complement.
AAAGCCCAGAATCAAAAGCTTTAAAAAGAATATTCTAGGTGGGGGAATTCTAATACGATACAACATAATACAATACAATGTAATAAAATAACCTGTAAAACATTTGCATCTTTAACACCTACTTGCTACAATTAGAATAAAATATTTCCTGGCAAAAGGAAATGGGAATTTACAAACTGGCCGCTAGACATTCTTACTTTCTTCCTCAATATTGTTTTTAATAATATGATATTTTTGTTTTCAATAAGGCAGATTGTTAGGCCAGAGTAATGCTATAATGTACCTAAAATATTTTAATGTTAATGTCCAAATAAACACAGATCCCCTGCTCTTTTGAAAGTCATTAGGCCTTACGATAATGAAAGATAGCAGCTGATTAATTTTTTGCAGTTATGTCTCTCATTTTATGACACTCCAGATGCTTCCTTTCCCTTCGTTTAAACACTACACACAGTGCAAAGCATAAACATATTTGTTTTCCAATGTGCAATTAAAACTGCCCAAACTCTAGAGACCATAAGCAATATTATTTGACCTTGTGTGGTCTGTAGTTACAATATTCAGTAACCAAATGACAATAAAACAAATAAGAGGTTAATGAAACTGCTTTGCTTCTTTAAATTTACAGTATAGTGCTAATTAAATATGTTTGTTTCTACTTCTTTCTTTCTCATTCTGTCTCCATTTTGCCCTATATTTACATTGTCCTTCAAAGCTTCATCCAAAATTCTTTCAATTATTTTGCATTACTAACTTCATTATATGTATATGTATGTGTTTGTTTTCTTCAAGTCTACTGCTTGTTTTTTTATTCTTTTTACAGTTCCTTTCAAAGAACAGATGCTTTTAATTTTAATAAAGTCCAGTTTATTAATTTGTTCTTTTATGGGCTTTGTTTTTGGTATCATATCTTAAAATGAGTTTGTATAGCCCAAGGTCACAAAGGTTTTCCCTTATGCATTTTAATGGAAATTTTATAGTTTAAGGTTTTACATTGATCCATGATTCATTTTGAGTTAATTTTTGTACATGGTATGAAATAAGAATCTAAGGGGTTTATTTTGTTTGTTTTACGTATGGCTGTTAAGTGTTGCAGCTACTGAAGTACTCTTTTCTCTTTTTTGTAAAACATCCGTTGCCTATATATGTGCAAGAATAATTCTGGAATCTTTATTCTGTTTTGTTCCACTGATCTATTTAATGGTCTATATGCCAATTCTGCACTGCCTTGATTATTGTGCAATTATAATAGGTATTGAAATCAGGTAGCCTTAGTCCTCCAACTTTGTTCATCTTTTACAAAATGTTTTGGCTATTCTAGGTTCTTTGCATTTCCTTGCTAATTTAAATGTAAGCATATGATTAATTTTTAAAATTAATTAATGAGTAAAGATTAACTATACATAATGTTCATCTAATACCCCAGGTAAATGCTAAGTAGAAAATAAAATGTAAAGATAAGGGCTCACCTACTTTACACTTTTTTTGAGTCACTTAAAATATTTCAAGTTAATTACAGCTGGTAAGTTGACACAATAAATACACTGAATTGGCACCTTGTATCTAAAATGTATATGGAATTTAAATAAATGAAGGTTTCTCTTCTAGAGAGTTAGAATACCTCAGAGCTGGGAAGAATGATCTAGTTCAACTGCATCTTGAGCCTCAGGGAAGTCGGGAGGTTTGCAGAGGATTAAAACACTACTATTTATAGTAGGCAAAGTTAAGATTCATAGCAGGTGGGCCCTGATCAGTATATTTTATATTATGCTCATCTGTAGTTTCCTCAGAGATACTGAGAGGCTGTTTCCTGGGCTATCGTCCTCAATAAACTGAAACTCACTGCTAGCTAGCTAGCTTAAGTAAATCTACATTCTTGAAGAAATAAATGAACAAGCCATTACTACTGCTATATTTTACTTTATGCAATGTAACTATATCCATATCACTACTGTTAATATATAATGGAAATCTAATGTGCTTTGATCTTCGGCCATAAGGTGCGTATTTTTTCATCTTCCACATCATCATCTTAATGAAGTTTATTTTACATTAAAATTCTGGTAGGCATTGCTCAATGTCCTCTGATAGACTCTATCCAGCTCTGTGAATTTGGCCAAATCATTTTAGTAAATGTCTTAATTTCCATATCTAAAAATGACAGCTTTATATATGAAGGTACATATTAGGACCCCAAATATTAAATTCTATGGTATCTATTAGATATTTGAAAGCAATGGATGTGTAGAATCAGTCAGCATGTTAACAAATATCTGTATTGAAGACACAGAAACTCTGATTCAGAAATAATTCAGGAATGCCTGAGCAAGTGGAAGAGTAGATATTGTCAAGTTGAGTGAGGATAGCAGTTATTCCTGAAATATTTGTAATTCCTATTTTAAGTTCTACATGCAAGAGAATAACACAGAGATAATGCTATTGAGTCTTCCGCATTAGGAACAAAATTGCCAACCTAGGATGCAACCAAATGATCAACCAGAGAAAGGACTGATTAAAATACACTTGCGTTGGAGATTAGGTCTCATTCTCATTGCCAGTATCTTGTTAACTCTAGAATTCATTTTGTGTTCATTTGTGTTTATTAATCTTCATAGAAGGCCATTTCTTTTTACAGAATATTTCAAGCATCCTATGAAAAAAGACAGTGTAAAATGTAATCATCCACTTTATACTATCTGGCTATGCTACCAACATTGGCAGAAGGGGGTTAATGACATTCACTTCAACCTCCAAGCATCCTTAATCATTAATCCAATAGTAACAAACATTGTCTCTGGTCCAAAGCTACTCTCCTGTAGCTGTCACCTTTCCTCCTAAACCCCTTCAAATGATCTTCAGGCAGTCCTGTGACAGCACTTCCCAAGTTATTCTCTAACATGATTTCTAGGGTGCACTTGTCACATTACTGAGAAATTTGGTAGCAAGAAATATATTTTTCTGAACAGCAAGCTCAGTAAGAATAAGATGGTTGCAGAACAACTCTCTAGATGATCATGTTTATGTTAACATGAGGAAAAGTTTGCTTTTTGCAAAATATTGTGATATTGTAATATAATTCTTGCTATGTTTTCATTGATGTCACATAACAAGAAGTTAATAAAATAATATATATGATAATAAACAAATTTAACTGCTACAACAATGGGTTTTCACCTTGTAAATTGGTAATAACTCAAAACGTAAAAAAAATTTCACATTCATGAGCAACTTTTCTGTTTTTTTCTCGACTGTTTTTATAATTCAACTATTTAAAAAAGTTATCAGTTCCTCAGAAGAATAGGTCAGGACCTCGACTCGGTGCTTTGTGACTGCCTGGAGGGGTGGGATAGGGAGGGGGGAGGGGGGAGGGGGGAGGGAGGGAGACGCAAGAGGGAAGAGATATGGGAACATATGTATATGTATAACTGATTCACTTTGTTATAAAGCAGAAACTAACACACCATAGTAAAGCAATTATACCCCAATAAAGATGTTAAAAAAAAAAAAAGAATAGGTCAGGACCATATCAAAGCTCTCTTTGAAATTTTGCAGTTCTTTACATATTGAGGCGTAATATGAATTGAGGATACTGCAACAATTCTTAAAATGTGTTAATTCACCTTTAGACTATTGTAACTTTGTCACTAGCATCAAGCAGATTTTTAAAGACAGGTAAATCTAAATAATCCAGAGACCTCAGAATCATGAGTTGGCAGTTAAACGTGTTAATACTATTCAGATTAAAGCCTTGTTATCTGAAGAAAATGAAGTTAAAATTATGTTGTCTGCTGATTTTTTTTCCAAAAATTATACTGTAAATAGAAAATTTCAAATGTCCACATATACTTTGTAGTGACTGGACTCTGTTTGTAATTACCTTTACATGGGTAAATATCTATTTGAGGCACATAATTAAATCTTTTATAAGAAAATGTATATTCACTTTATTCTTAAAATTTCAGTAAATAATATTAAATTATAGTAGTGTTGTTTTAACTAAACATGGCCTTATTTAGTGTAGGCATTAAAATGTGCAAACCAGGAAGACCAAACTAAAGAACTGTTGAAACAAGAGATATAAATGCATCTTTAGACCCCTTCCCAGCATATTATATATAAAGTGATCAATAAGCCTTTGTTAAGTGAATGAATCTTATGAACTGTGATGTGGGAATCTAAGTTTTCAGGATGATATGCTAGCACTTTGTTCTGTCAGAGAGACAAAGATGTTACAGAGCTCTGAAGTTCTTGGAATATTATTAAGTTTCATAAAGTTAGGTAGAAATATTAGAATATGTCATCAGATTATTTTCCTAATTTGTAAACATTCAGGTCTGAGTGATCTGAACGACTGCATGTAACAATTAGGAGGACTTGGTAAAACAACTCAACATCTTCACACTGAAAAAAAAATGAGTAAATGAGTAAATTATATCTATATATACCTGATCTAACTGCAAAGGAATAATGTCCCCCCAAATATCTACTTCTCTCAAACTCCTGCCTAGAAGTTGCCAGGGTTAACAGAATTTTAAAAATCACTTCATCCTCAAAAACAAAAAAGCAAAAATGTTCCTTCCAATTTACATTTCTCTTACTGAATTGTTTTTTTTTTAACACCTTTATTGGAGTATAATTGCTTTACAGTGGTGTGTTAGTTTCTGCTTTATAACAAAGTGAATCAGTTATACATATACATATGTTCCCATATCTCTTCCCTCTTGCATCTCCCTCCCTCCCACCCTCCCTATCCCACCCCTCTAGGTGGTCACAAAGCACCGAGCTGATCTCCCTGTGCTATGCGGCTGCTTCCCACTAGCTATCTATTTTGCCTTTGGTAGTGTATATATGTCCATGCCACTCTCTCACTTTGTCACAGCTTACCCTTCCCCCTCCCCATATCCTCAAGTCCATTCTCTAGTAGGTCTGTGTCTTTATTCCCATCTTACCCCAGGTTCTTCATGACCTTTTGTTTTTTCTTTCTTAGATTCCATATATATGTGTTAGCATATGGTATTTGTTTTTCTCTTTCTGACTTACTTCACTCTGTACGACAGACTCTAGGTCCATCCACCTCACTACAGATAACTCAATTTCGTTTCTTTTTATGGCTGAGTAATATTCCATTGTATATATGTGCCACGTCTTCTTTATCCATTCATCTGTCCATGGACATTTAGGTTGCTTCCATGTCCTGGCTATTGTAAATAGAGCTGCAATTTTATGTGTTAGTTTGGAATACATCAAATGGATTCTGTCCTTGGGCAAGTCACTCTGCCCCAAGGGGTGCTCCTTTGCTTACATTTGTGTTAAGGAGGAACGTAAAGTAACTGATATAAAATTATGGCAAGTATTTGGATCCAAGCAAATATACAGTTGCAAATGATTATAGGAAGTCACCAGGAAAGATTGATTGGCTATATTTTAGAATCTTCAAATTTCAAAGAAGACATCTTTATTTCATATGACCTGAAAGCTGTCAGTGCCATTTAGTATACCAAGAAGATTTCAACATCAAACAGAACTCTGTTTTTAATCCCAGGTCTGTCACTTGTTTAAAAAAAGTAACTTCTTATGCTAAAAAATTTTTCTTATTAACTTACTCTGGTATTTTATTTCATTTTATTATTTTATTTATTGTATTTTAATCTAAGTAATAGAGCCTTAGTTTTGTAATGAGAAAGGGAAAATATCAAAACTTGAGGTTGTTATGAAGATTAAACAATATAACTAATTAAATAATGCAGTAGGATTCAATAATACAATATATAAATATAAGCAGTCTAATTCCTACCTCATTATGACCTTTGTATCCCCAGTACCTGCCTTACTAGTACCAGCAATCCAAAAATATGTATTCTTAGAAATTAACATATGAAGATGCAATAAAAATTGGAGCCTGGAGTTCCTTCCACCAAATATCCAGGGAGTCAGTCCAAATAACACAATAAGAAAAAAGAGTGTAGGTTCTTACTATATATACAATAGGTAGCTAATAAGGACCTACTATATAGCACAGCGAACTCTACTCAATACTCTGTAATGACCTATATGGGAAAAAGAATCTAAGAAGGAGTGTATATATGTATATGTATAACCGATTCACTTTGCTCTACTGTAGAAACTAACACAACATTTTAAATCAACTATACTCCAATAAAATTTTTTTTAAATAGTGTAAGTTCTACTTTCTATTGAAGATTGACAGAGAGATTATTAATTAACCTTTTAGAGGAAACTAATTCCATCTTCAAAAAATTCAGAAAAGTAACTATCAAAAGAGATATATTATTAAGCTAAAAAGGGTTTTCCTTTTTTTCTATTTTTTTCTCAAACAGAATTTCATGAGAGATCATGTGGATTATTACTGGGTTGTCTTTAATTTAACTGCCATATTGATTCAATATAGTATTATTTACAAACTATGAATTTAGGATCCAGGATTGGCATAAGACTAAAGAGTAATCAACATAAAAGCAAGAGGTTTCCTTTTCTTATGTTTACCATACTTTATTTTAAATACTTGTCCAGTGGTCTTTTTTCCTGAGTAGTTTCTAAATATTTTTGAGATTAGCAATGACATTTTTCTATTTATACTATTTGTCTGTGCCTAGTATATACATGACATGTAGAAAGCACAGGAAATATACATTAAATTGAAATATTAAAAATGATCATAAGAGGACATAGAGGAGGTTGAGTTCCTCTTTCACATAAGGTAGTTGAATTCAGATCTATTTAAATTATGGTTGTAGAATTTGGAGTGCTTGTCAGGTATACAAGCTAATAAATTACCCTAAAAGAAAATGCTGTGACTATCATAAGCTACACAATAAAGTATAGCCTCATGATCTTGTCTACTAAAGAAGCCTCTAGCTTTCTTACTGCTTGAAATGGGTGGACAAGAGAAAAATATTTTTCAACCTTACGTGCTTTGGAACAAAAATTAAAATGACAAAATATTGTAATAACAACTATACTTCAGAGTATCCAACTTGGGTAGAAACACAGAGTGAAGATACTTTGTAGTCATAGCCTTAGAGGTATTTGAAATATAATAGACTTTTACATTTGGTTGGACAACCAAGTTTTTATGATTACCAACATGGGATATCATAATATTTTGCAGCTACCCATCAGTGTAAAGAAAAAAGGAGATGAGGGAACCGCATGGCCACCTAATGATGGGTGAGTACCTTATATTCTGAGTAGAATGGATTTTTTTCTTCTGGTTTTATTGAAATATAATTGACATCCAACACTGTATAAGTTTAAGGTGTAGAGCATAATGGCTTGACTTACATATACTGTGAAACAATTACCACAATATGTTTAGTTAACATTCATCACCTCATATAGTTACAAAAAAGGTTTATTTTGTGTGTGTGTGATGAGAACTTTTAGGATTTACTTTCTTACCAACTTTCAAATGTACCATACAGCAGTGTTAATAGTCATCATGTTGTGTATTACATCCCTAGTATTTATTTATCCTATTTCCGGAAGTTTGTACCTTTTGACCACCTTCACCCAATTCCCCCACTCTCCACCCCTCGCCTCTGGAAACCACAAGTCTGATCTCTTTTTCTATGAGTTAGATTTCTTTAGATTCCATATCTAAAATTAAGATTATGCAGTATTTGTTTTTCTCTGTCTGACTTATTTCACTTATATAATGCTCTCAAAGCCCATATATGTTGTCACAAAAGACAGGATGTCTTTCTTTTTAGTGGCTGAATAGCCACTATATGTATAATTGACACTTAGACAACTCAGGGGTTGGGATGGCGACCCTTTGCACATTTGAAAATCGATGTATAACATGTAGTCAGCCCTCCCTGTACTGGGTTTCTCATATCTGCACTCTACATCTGTGGATTCAACCAAACTCGGATCATGTAATACATAGTATTTATTATTGAAAAAAATCTGAGTATAGATGGACGTGTAATGTTCAGACATTTGTTGTTAAATGGTCAACTGAATATACCACAACTTCTTTATCTATTTATCTCATGATGGTCACTTACATTGTCTTTGTCTTGACCATTGTAAATAATGCTGTAAGAACATTGGGTACATATATCTTCTCAAAAAAATTTTTTTTGTTTTCTTTGGGGAAAAAACCGAGAAGTGGAATTACTGTATCATATGATAGTTCTGTTTTTAATTTTTTGAGGATCTTCTCTACTGTTTTCCATGGTAGCTATAACAGTTGACATTCACACCAACAGTACACAAACAAGGGTTCCTTTTTCTCCATATCCTTACCAGCATTTGTTATTTTTCTTTTCTTGATAATAGCCATTCTAACAGGCATGAGGTTGATATTTTTCTCATTGTGTTTTGATTTTCATTTCCATGATGATTAGTGATGTTGGGCATCTTTTCATGTACTTCTTGGCGATTTTAATATATTTTTGGGAAAATGTCTATTCAGGTGCTTTGCTCATTTTTAAATTGGATGATTTATTAGCTATTCAGTTGTGTGAGTTCTTTGTATATTTTGGGTATTAACTCCTTATCAGGTATGTGGTTTGCAAATACTTTTGCCTATTCAATAGACTGCCTTTTCACTTTGTTGATTGTTTCTCTTGCTTTGCAGCAGCTTTTTAGTTTGATGTAGTCTCATTTGTTTACTTTTATTTTGTTGCCTTTGCTGTAGGTGTCATATCCAAAAATTTATTACCAAGACCCATGTCAAGAAACTTTTTCTCTAAGTTTTCTTCTAGGAATTGCTTGGTTTCAGGTCTTATATTTCCGAGTCTTTAATCCATTTCAAGTTAAGTTTTGTGAGTGGTGAAAGATAGTGGTCTATAGTCAGTCTTTCACATGTGAATATCCTATTTTTCCAGCGCCATTTATTGAAGAAGCTCTTTTCTCCTTGGAGTATTCTTGACTCCTTTGTCAAATATTAGTTGGCCACATATGCAGGAATTTATTTACAGGCTCTCAATTCTGTTACATTGGTCTATGTGTCTGTTTTGATGTCAGTGCCATACTCTTTCGATTACTATAGCTCTGTAATATAGTTTGAATTTCAGGTATGGTGATGCTTCCAGCTATGTTCTTTATTCTCAATATTGCTTTGTATAATCAGGGTCATTTGTGGTTCTACACAAATTCTAAGATTTTTTTTCTAGTTCTTTAAAAAAATGTTTTTGGAATCTTGATAGGATTTTCAATAAATCTGCTGATGGCTTGAAAAGAATGTCTTAAAAAGAAAGCCATTTCATGCAAATGTAAACTGGAAAATTTTAAGAATTTCAACGAAACTTTAATTTTTAAGTTTTTCAATTTGAGTACTAAGGAATCAGGATGCTAGGCACTAATAGAAGTATTCTTGTTATTTTGAAATATTATAATTCAAATAGAACACCTGTTGCATTTTCTGCAAATAGGATGAATTATACAAGAAACATTCATTTCTCTTCAGAAAAAAATGACTTTTCCAGAACAATGCTTTTAAGAATCAAGTCCACAGTGGTATAAATGGAAAATATTTAGATGTGTTCCCATGTACTTAAGGAGGTATATTTCTTTGAAGAAACAGACTTCATAATACTAAGGAAAAGGAAAATAATTCAGATTTCCTTTTTATATTTTCTTATTATCCCTAAATGAGTGAACTATTTCACTATTTTGTTTCTATTAATTTTTTAAGCTTTTTGTTTTGGAATAGTTGTAGCATCACATGAGCTATAAGAAATAACACAGAGAGGGCCCTATACTATAAATCACAATAAGAATATTGGCATTTTAGAAATCCTTTGACCTTACTCAAGTCCACCAGTTTTACATGTGTTAATTGTGTGTGTTCGTGTGTAGTGCTATGCTATTTTATTACATTTACATTTATGTGCCCAGCATGTAAGTCAAGATACAGAACAGTTTCATCACAAGGATCACACATGTTGCTTTCTTATAATCACAGACGCCTGTCTCCACCACCACCTCCAACCCTCTTACCTCTATAATTTTGTCATTTCAAGAATGCTATATAAGCAGAATCAAATAGCATGTAACATTTTGAAGACTGCCTTTTTACTCAGACTGAATCTACCCAGGCTGTTATGTGTATCAGTAGTCTCTCTTGATGAGTAGGATTTAAAGACGTGGATGTAACACTCTTTATTTAACCATTCACCCTTTATTTTTTCTTAACTAATTAATTAATATATTTATTTTTGGCTGTGTTGGGTCTTCATTGCTGTGCACAGGCTTTCTCTAGTTGCAGCAAGCAGAGGCTACTGTTCGTTGTTGTGCATGGGCTTCTCATTGTGGTGGCTTCTCTTTGTTGTAGAGCATGAGCTCTAGGTGCACAGGCTTCAGTAGTTGTGGCACATGGGCTCAGTAGTTGTAGCTCTCAGGCTCTAGAGCACAGTCTCAGTAGTTGCAGCACATGGGTTTAGTTGCTCCGCGGCATTTGGGATCTTCCTGGACCAGGGTTCGAACCCGTGTCCCCTGAATTGGCAGGCAGATTCTTAACCACTGTGACACCAAGGAAGTCCCCATTCACCATTTAAACATTCCAGTTTGTGATTCTTACAAATGGAGCTGCTATAAACATTTGTTGACAAATTTTGCATGAACATAATATTTCACTTGTTAGAAATAAATGCCCAGCAGTGCTATTGCTGGATCACATGGAAAGTGCATGTTTAGATTTTTTTTTTTTTAAAAGAAACTGCAACCTGTATTTTATAGTGGCTGGACAATTTTACATTCCTTGAAGCATTTCATGAATGATCCATTTTCTCCACATCTTTACCACCATGTGGTATTTCCACAATTTTTTTTTCAATTTTAGTTATTTTGGTAGGAGGTACTGATACCCAATTTTTGGTCTTAATTTGAATTTCCTTTATGGAAAATGATGTTGAACATATTTTTATGGGCTTATTTTCCATCCATGTAGCCTCCTCAGTGAAATGTTTGTTCATTTATTTTACCCATATTTTTCATCATATTTTTGGTTTGGTTTGGTTTTGTTTTTACTAAGTTTTGAGAGTCTTTATACATTCTAGATGCAATTCCTTTGTCAAAATGTGCTTTGAAAATACTTTTTTCCAGTACCTTGTTTATCGTTTTATTTTCTTCACAGGGTCTTTAACAAGGCAAAACTTTGTTGTTTTTTTTTTCATTTTGACATAGTTTAATTTGTCAACTTTTCAGCTTTTGGATTGTGCTTTTAATTTCAATTCTAAGAACTTTTCACCTAGCCTTAGGTCCAAAAGATTTTTCTCCAGTTTTTATTTAAACATTTTATAGTCCTACATTTTAGATTAAATTGTTATTTAAATTATATACAGGCATAAAATTTAAGTTGAGACTAATTTAGACACCCAATTGCTTCAGCATCATTTGTTGAAAAGGTGCTCCTTCCCTTATTAAATTGCTTTGGTACCCTTATAAAAAAAAGTCAGTTGGACAAATATATGTTGGTCAACTTCTGGGTTCTCTATTTTTTTTTCCTCTGGTCTTTTTGTCTGTTTCACCAGTAGTAGCACATTGTCTTGGCTGCTGTAGTTGTCTAATAGGCCTTGATGTTGGGTAGAGAAATTTCTCCATTATATTCTTCTTTTTTCAAAATTATTTGAATAATTCTAGGACCTATACCTCTCACACAAGTTTTAAAATAAGCTTGTCTGTGTCTAAAAATATATTGCTAAGATTCTGGTAGAAATTGCATTAAACAAATGGATCAGCTTGGAAATAATTAAGATTATTACTCTGTTAAATCTTCTAATCCATGAACACAGTGTTTCTCTCCATTGATTTAGAGCTTCTTTGATTTCTTTAATTTACATTTTGAAATGTTCATGTTACGGATGCTGTACCTGTTTTCTTAAATTTATACCCATGCCATTTTCTTCAGAGGAATTGTAGATATTTTTACATGTTTAATTTTGGTTTCCATGAGATTGTTATTAGTCTGTAGAAAGGCAATTAATTTTTGCGTTTTGATAAATTGTCTGGCAAACTTGCCAAACTTACTTATTACTTTTAAGAATTTTTTTTGGTAGATTTTGGAATTTTCTAATGAGACAACAATATCACATGCATGTGCAGATTTTTTAAATCAGTACTTTCCAATATATATGCCTTTTCTTTTACTTGCCTTAGTTCAGTAAATAGAACTTCCAGTATTATGTTGAAGGTATTGTTGAGAGTAGATGTCCTAGAATGAGTCCAATCATAGAAAATGTTTAGCATCTCACCATTAAATATGATGTTCACTGTAGATAATCCTATTAACTTTGAGAAATTCTCCTTTATTAGTTTGCTGAGGGTTTTTTTTTAATAAATGGGTATTGATTTTGTCAAATTTTTTGTTTCAGTTAATTATGATCACATGATTTTTCTTCTATATCCTATTAATATGGTTGAATACACTGATCAATTTTTGAATATTGAACTAGTCTTGCATACCTGGAAGAAACTCCATTTATTCATAGTATATATATATTTTATACATTACTGGATTTGATTTGGTAATATTGTCTTGAGGATTTTTGCATCTACGTTCCTGAGAGATATTGTCCTGTAGCTTTCCTTTTTGCACTATCTTTGTCTGATTATAGAATCAGGATAATAGTAATTTCATCAAATGAGTTGGAAAGAGTTTCCTACTGACCTATTTTCTGGAAAAGTTTTTGTAAAATTTATGGTTACTCTTTAAATGTGTGCATGATTCTCTAGTGAAAGCATGTGAGCCGAGGTATATGTATCTGGAAGATTTTAAATTAGAAATTTAACTTCTTTAGAGATAATGAGTCTAGTCAGAATGTCTATTTCCTTTTGATTAATTTTGTGAATTTGTGATTTTCAAGGAATGGAAATGGCTTAGGATCTGTTATTATATCCCCATTCCCTTCCTAATTTGAGAGTTATTACTTCATTCTTATGTTTGTTAGTCTTTCTCAAGGTTTATCAACTTTATCGACTTTTACTAAATAACAAACCTTTGACACATTGATTTTTCTCTATTTCAGGTTTAATTTTTTGACATCTTTTCTTTTCTTATCCCTACATTGCATTTATTTTGTTCTTTTTCTAGTCTCTTGAAGTAGGAGATTAGATTACTGATTTAAGATATTTCCTCTTTTTCTAACGTAAGTGTTATAAATTTCCTTCTCAGAAATGATATACCTGTGTCCTACATATATTGATATCTTGTATTTTCACTCAGTTCTATGTATTTTTGTCACTAACTTTGCAACTCTTTCTTTGACTGGTAGATTATTTTAAAATGTATGATTTATTTTCCATGTGTTTGGAGATTTTCCTGCTGTATTTCTATTATTTTTTTCCCCTAATTTGATTTTACTGTGGTCAGAAATCAGAATCTATCTATCTGCAATTTATTGAAATTGGTTAAGGTTTGTTTTGTGATTAAGACATGCTCTATCTTGGATAAATTTTGAGAGGGGTGTTGAAGTCTCCAAGTATAATTCTTGATTCATCTATTTATCCTTTCAGTTTTCTCTGTTTTTGCTTCACGTATCTTTCAGTCTGCTGTTCAGTGCATATTCATTTAAAATTACTGTATCACTTTGATAGATTGACTCATTCATCACTGTAAAATGTACCTCCCTATCCTTGGTAATATTTTTTTGTTATGAAGTAAATTTTATCTCATATTAACATGGCCACTCCTGCTTATTTTATTTTTTAATTTTTTTTATTTTTGGCTGTGTTGGGTCTCCATTTCTGTGCGAGGGCTTTCTCTAGTTGAGGCGAGCAGGGGCCACTCTTCACTGGGGTGCGTTGGCCTTTCACTGTCGAGGCTCTCTTGTTGCGGAGCACAGGCTCCAGACGCACAGGCTCGGTAGTTGTGGCTCACGGGCCTAGTTGCTCCGTGGCATGTGGGATCTTCCCGGACCAGGGCTCGAACCCGTGTCCCCTGCATTGGCAGGCAGATTCTCAACCACTGCACCACCAGGGAAGCCCCCCTGCTTACTTTTGATTAATGATTTTATAGTATTTTTTTGCCAGTATTTTCACCCTACTTATACCAATATCCTTAAAATGAGTTTCTTGTATAAAGTGTGTAATTAGGTCATGTGCTTTTTCCACCTGATCTCTATCTTTTAATCAATATATTTAAACAGTTTACATTTAATGTTATTATGCTATGTTAAATTTTAATTCTGCTGTTTTATGTTTTGTTTTCTGCTTAGTACCTCTGTGTTTTTGTTTCTGTGTTTTCTATTTCCTATTTCTCTGTAGGTCACTTAAATATTTTTTTGGAATTTCATTTTTATTTATCTCCAGTATTCTTGAATATATCTCCTTACATAGCTTTTTAGTGCTTCTGCTAGTATTATGTTATATATAAATAATTTAGCATATCTACAATGTTGACATTTTACCAATTTGACTGAAGTATAGAAAACTTACCTTCTTTTATTCCTCTTTGCCCTCTCCATTTATTAAAAAAAATGGCTTAAATATTTTCTGTACATATTTAGATAATATTAGATGGTATTAAAATTTTTGCTTCAAACATGATTTAAAACTCTCAAGAAAAGGAAAATGTATTGCCCATATACATAATTTTTTCTATTTTCATTGCTATTTCTTCCTTCCTAACGTTACAAAGTTTATTCTTTTAATATTTCCATTGTGTTTGTGGAACTCCTTTTAGAAATTTTTTAGGGCAGGCCTGTTCACTCATACCCAAATGCTATTTTTCTAAGTATAAAATTCTGATTTGACAGTTCTTTTCTTTCAGCACTTATAAAAATGTGTTTACTTCCTTCTGATATATATAATTTCTTTTTAAAATTTTACTTTATTGAAATATAGTTGATTTACAGTGTTGTGTATTTTCTGCTCTACAGCAAAGTTATTCAAGTATACATATATATATATATATATATATTCTTTCTCATATTCTTTTCCATTATAGTTTATAGGATATTGAATGTAATCCCTGTGCTACACTGTAGGACCTTGTTGTTTCTGGTATCTATAATTTCTGATGTGAAATTAGGCCAGATCTGAATTTTTTTCATCTCAATAAATAAATAGTTGTTTCTCTTTAGCTGCTTTCAAGACTTTTTCTTTGTCTTCAGTTTTCATAAGATTGGCTATGACATGTCTTGTAATTTATTTCTCTTGGTTTATCCTGTTCTAATTTTAGGTTTATGTCTTTTGCCAAATTATGGAAAATCAGCAGTTATTTCTTCAAATATTTTTTAGCCTACTCTTCTGTGAATCAGCTGCTGTGATTGAGATAGACATAGATGTAGATATAGAGATTATAGTACCACAGGTCCCTGAAGCTCTTGTCATTTTTCTCTATTTTCTCTCTTTTATTCAGATTGTATAATTCTATTATTCTAGCTGCATGCTCATTGACTTTTTATTCTTTCCATTTTGCTCCTTAGTCCATCCATTTAGTAATTGTTGTTGCATTTTTCACTACTAAAATCCAATTTATTCTTTTTTAAAAATTTCGAGTTAAATTCATATACCATAAAATCCACCATTTAACCATGTTATATTGTGCAATTCAGTGATTTTAGTACATTCACATGTTGCGTGTTCATCAATGCTATCTGATTCCTGAGCATTTTCATGACCCTTTTGTTAACTATAATTTATAGTAAGAAATATATATTTGATCTTTGTCCCCATCTATGGCACACAGCTCCTAAAATGCTTGGAATTTTCTAAGTGATGAGAGTGATAAAGGTATCTTTGTTAGTTTGATGAGGTTATATTTGGAACACACCTAAGGGGCTGATTTTCTTTGAAGCCAAGCTTGTGGTTAGAGAGTTGGAACTTTCAGTTCCCCAAACCCTCGAGGGAAGGGAGAAGGGCTAGAGATTGAATCAACTGCCAATGGCCAGTGATTTAATCAACCATGCCTGAGTAATGAAATCTCCTTTAAAATATAAAAGAACAAGGTTCAAAGACCTTCTGGATTGATGAACACATGGAGATTCAGAGAGAGGGGCATACTTTGAGAGGGCATGGGAGCTCTATGCCCTTTCCCATACCTTGACCTATGAATCTATTCCATCTGGCTTTTCCAGATGGAAACTAAAATGTTTCTCTGAGTTCTGTGAGTTGCTCTAGCAAATTAATCTTACTGACAAGGGGGTCGAAGGAACCTCTTACTTATAACCCATTGGTCAGAAACACAGGTAACAACTTGAACTTGCAATTGGTGTCTGAAATGAAGGGAAGCTTTTGTGGGACTGAGCCCTTAACCTGTGGAATCTGATGCTATCTCCAGGTAGACAGTGTCAGAATTGGTTCAAATTCTGGGATACTCAGCTGGTATTGAAGAGTTTTTGGTGGTGGTGAGAAGGCAAGGGGAAACCCCTCTAATACATTGGAATTGGGTCCAGAACGTAAATAGCCCCAAAAGAAAACCTACACCTCCCATTATCCCTTGAATAACCAATAATCTATTTTCTGTCTCCATGAATTTGTGTAATCTTGATATTTCAGCTAAATAGACTCATACAATATGCAGCCTTTTCTTTCTAGCTTATTTCATTTGGCATAATGTTTTCTACATTCATTCATGTTGTAGCATGTATCCATACTCCACTCCTTTTTATGGTAGGATAATATTTCAATGTATGGATATACCACATTTGTTTATCTGTTCATCAGCTGATGGACATTTGCATTTTTTCCACCTTTTGACTATTATAAATAATGCTGTTATGAACATCAGTGTATAAATATTTGAGTGGACATATATTTTAATTCTCTTGGGTAAAGACCTAGAAGCAGAATTGTTGGGTCTTATACTAATTCTGTTTTACTTTTGAGGAAATACCAAACCATTTGCTACACTGTTGAATCATTCTACATTCCTGCAAGCAATCTATGAGGGTTCTAACTTCTCTACATCCTTACCAACAATTGTTATCATTATTTTTATAGTCATCCTGGACAGAGTGAAATAGTGTCTAATTACAAATTTGATTTGGATTTTCCTATTCATGATGATGAGCATCTTTTCCTGTGTTTACAGAGAAGGGTTGGTGCTGACTCTTCTTTAAATGATTGATAGAATTCACCAGTGACACCATCTAGTCCTGGGCTTTTCTTTGATTGGAGCTATTTAATTAATAATTCAATCTCTTTTTATATATTCATATTATCTATGACTGTATGAATCAGTTTGGATATTTTGTGTATCTCTAGGAATTTGTCCATTTCATTTAAGTTAGTTAGTGTGCTTGATGGTGCCCCACAGGTCTCTTAGAATGTGTTCACTTATCTTCATTCATATTTTTTCTGTTCCTCATATCAGATATAATTTGAAATAATTTATCTTGAAGTTCACTAGATCTTTATTCTGCCTGCTCATATCTTCTATTGAACTCTGAGTGAATCTTTTATTCTAGTTATTGTACTTCCCAGCTCTATTTTATATATATGTATACTTATATTTGTATTCATGTATAAATCCTTTTTAGAATTTCTGTCTTCTTATTGATAGTTTCTATTTGGGGAGACATTATTCTCATGGTCTCTTTTAGTTGTTTAGACATGGTTTCCATTAATTCTTTGAAGACAGTTAAGTGTGTTTTAAATTTTTTACTAGTAAGCCTAATGTCTCAGCTTCTTCATAAATAGTTTCTATTGATTGTTTTATTTCCTGTATATAGACCATGCAACAATAGAACCTCAGGGTTCTGTTGTTGCTGAAAATTGAACTTTTTGAATATTACAATGTATAAACTCTGGTAATCATATTTTCCTTCCTCCTTTTCATAGTTTATTGTTACTGTTTGTTGGAGTTGTTGCTATTTGTTTGTTTAGTGGCTTTCCTGAACTAATTTTACAAAGTCTATATTTCTGTCATTTGTAATGTCTGGAGTTTCTATTTTATTAATCTTAGTGATCAACTAATGAATAGAAAAAAGATTTTAAATTTCTGAGACCAAAATATCTCCCAGTCTTTTAATAAGAGTTCTATGTATTTGAGCACACTTTCAACACACAGTGAGGCAGTTTACAACTCTCTCTTAACCTTCACTTCCTCATTGTACAACACCTCAGGGTCATTCAAGGAGATAGCAGCCAGCAATGATGCTAAAGCTGAGGATCTTACTAATGTGAAAGACATCTATGAATACATATATCTAGGTGGATAGCATGTATAAATAAATACAGAATTAGGTTTTCTGCAAGGACAGGAACCAACTGTTAGCGATCATTTCCTCTGGGTGGTGTTTTGAGGTGACTTAAACTTTCTTTTTGGCTTTTTTATTGTTTAAATTTAACAACAAAACAAATAAAATATTTAACAATGAATAATATATTCTTTTGAGACAAATAATTTTTTAAGTTATCGTTTAAATTTGTTTTCATCACTTAGACACCCTTCTCCACTCTGGTTATAAACCAATGAGTTTTAATGTTTTGTATGAGCAGATAATTCTTATAAGGATTTATCAGGAGATACATTAGTACACTGTGTTATGATGAGGGGAGAATATGATAAGTTACTTTGGTTTACAGGATAATTGGCTAAGCTTCTTCCAATCTAAAAACTCCAGTGAGTTTTGAAAAACTTTAAAAAAGGGTGTGAAGGAGTACCTGAGTTAAAGTGTAACATTTATATAATTTACCCAGTATTGCACATCACTAGTTAGAAGGCAGCTCTAAGGACAAATAAAAATAATATTTTGTATAAAACTACAAATTTTAATGTGTGGAATGCCTTCAGAATTATTTCCCTAAATCTAATTGTATTGTATATGTGTGCACCCAAAGAAGAAAATCTCTTTTATTCCAAAGTCACACATAGTAATTTAACAGTCTACAATTGACATGATAAAACCACTTAGAATAGTCAAGAATATTGCATATAATGTAAATTCTTAGCATAATGAGTACTTACAATAAAATTATTCAAGCAAGCTATTGGTCAGATCTTACTAGGAGAACACCTATCTATTTAGAAATATTTTAAAGTAACAATACAGAGCATGCCACTGTTTCCCTACGCTGACAACAACAAAGAAAGAAAGATCATCTTCCTTTTTCCTTGAGATTTTATTTTATTTTATTGGCATACAGTTGCTTTACAATGTTGTGTTAGTTTCTGCTGGACAATGAAGTGAATCAGCTGTATGTATACATATATCCCCTCCCTCTTGGACCTCCCTCTCACTCCTCCCCCCATCCCACCCTTCTAGGTCATCACAGAGCACCAAGCTGAGCTCCCTGTGCTTTACAGCAGGTTCCCACTAGCTATATATTTTACACATGGTA
Source organism: Globicephala melas (assembly GCF_963455315.2). Classification (NCBI taxonomy): domain Eukaryota; kingdom Metazoa; phylum Chordata; class Mammalia; order Artiodactyla; family Delphinidae; genus Globicephala; species Globicephala melas. Next base: position 77,580,851 of record NC_083319.1, on the reverse strand, counting down.
GTGTATATATGTCAATCCTAATTTCCCCATTCATCCCACCCTCCCCTTCCCGCACTGTGTCCACATGTCTGTATAAAAGATATGGCTATGGAAAGTAAGAAGAAGAAAACAGTGTACAACTTCTAAAAAACTGTTAGGAGTATAGATATATTTGATATTCTTCAGAATTGAAGTGTTGTGACAATCATGAATTTTAATCACCTGAAATAGACAATTCAAATAAGAATGTTAAATTATTTGAGCAAATGTTTTGGGGAAAGATTAGGAGCGTGGGACATTGGAATCTATTTTCATCAAAACAAAAACAGGTATTTATACAATCTTCAAACTCTAGGAGATGTGTACCAGCTAACGGTTTAACTTAAACTTGCTATAGGAAACTATCTTGAAACTGAGTATGGGACTGATTTATGTTTCTTTTAGATAAAATTATTTGATTCCAGGACAAAATAGAATGTTTATTTACTGATGAAAAATAGGCACCATCACAAACAAAATTCACCAGGTCTCTGGACTCACTCATAGGCACATAAATACCGCCTGTGATTAATATAAAGCTGAAACATCTCTGAATGTACCTAGGTCAAAATGTTTAGCAGACGTGGTTGCCAAAGGGTTTCACTGTTAATTCATGTAAATTAATATAATCATTCTGAGGGAGAAAAATAGTGGCCTATTGCTTTTTTCATGAAGGTCAAAGCAGACCACTTTCTACATAAAGAATAATGCTGGGACTTCCCTGGTAATGCAATGGTTAAGAATCCACCTGCCAGTGCAGGGGACATAGGTTTGAACCCTGGTCTGGGAAGATCCCACATGCCACGGAACAACTAAGCCCATGTGCCACAACTACTGAGCCTGTGCTCTAGAGTCCGCAAGCCACAACTACTGAGCCCTTTTGCCACAACTACTGAAGCCTGCACACCTAGAGCCCGTGTGCTCTGCAACAAGAGAAGCCACTGCAATGAGAAGCCCACACATTGCAATGAAGAGTAGCCCCTGCTCGCCGCAGCTAGAGAAAGTTCATGCACAGCAACAAAGACCCAACACAGCCATAAAGAAATATAGAAATTTATTTATTAAAAAAAAAGAATAATGCTAATCAATAATAGTGATGTAACTCTGACACAGACTGAGAGAAGAACTAAGAACTAGTTGAGGTTTTAACGGTTAATTGGAAGGATCACAACAAAAGCTGAACATCTGCACAGTGGTTTTTTTTACAGTTTTATTGAGATAATTGACATACAGCACTGTATAAGGTATACAGCATAATGACTTTTAACATATGTATACCGCAAATGACTATTATAAGTTTAGTTAACATACATCACCTTACATAGCTACAAAACAGATTTTTCCCTGTGGTGAGAATTTTTAGGATTTACTCTCAGAAACTTTAAATATGCCATACAGCAGTGTTAATTATAGTCCTCAGTTTGTACATCCCATCCACAGTACTTATTTATCTTATAACAGGAAGTTTGTACGTTTTGACCACCTTCACCAAATTTCTCCACAACCCCCACTCCCAGGCTTTGGCAAACACACGTTATCTCTTTTATTATAAACTTTGTTGTTTTAGATTCCACATCTAAGTGAGACCATACAGTATTTGTCTTCCTCTGTCTTACTTATTTCACTTACATAATGCCCTCAAAGTCTATTCATGTTGTCACAAATAGCAGGATTTCCTTATTAATGCTGCAATGAACATGGAAATGTAGCTATCTCTATGAGATCTTTATTTCAGTGTCTTTGGATATATATCCAGAAGTGGGATTGCTGGATCATATGTTAGTTCTATTGTTAATTTCTATTGTTAATTATGGAACCTCCATACTGTTTTCCATAATTGTTGAGCCAATTGACATTCCTACCAGTGGTGCATGGGGGTTCCCTTTTCTCCATATTCTCACCAATATTTGTAATCTCTCATGTTTTAATGATAGCAATTCTAACATGAAGTAATATCTTATTGTGGTTTTCATTTGTATTTCACTAATGATCAGTGATGTTGAGTAAGTTTTTCATGTACCTGTTGGTCATTTTTTTCTTCTTTGGAACAATGTCTATTCAGGTCCTTGCCCATTTTTTTCTTTAGATTATTTGTCTTTTGCTATTCATTTCTATGAGTTTTGTAATATAGTTTGGCTATTAATCCCTCATCAGATATGATTTGCAAATATTTTCTTTTATTCCATAGGTTGCTTTTCTTTTTTTAAATTTTTTTATTTCTTTTTCTTTTTTCTTAAAAGAAAGTAAAATTGCTTTACAATGTTGTGCTAGTTTCTGCTGTACATGAAGTGAATCAGCTATATGTATATTTATATTCCCTCTCCCAGACCTCCCTCCCACCACCTCATCCCACCCATCTAGGTCATCACAGAGCACTGAGCTGAGCTCCCTTTGCTATCAGCAGGTTCCCACCAGCTATCTATTTTACACATGGCAGTGTGTTTATGTCAAACCTAATCCCCCAAATCGTCCCACCCTCCCATTCCCCGACTGTGTCCACATGTCCATTATCTACATCTAAGTCTCTATTTCTGCCCTGGAACTAGGTTCATCTGTACCATTTCTCTAGATTCCACATATATGTATTAATGTATGATATTTGTTTTTCTCTTTCTGGATTACTTCACTCTGTATGAGAGACTCTAGGTCCATCCACACCTCTACAAATGACCCAATTTCATTCCTTTTTATGGCTGAGTAATATTCCATTGTATATATATACCACATCTTCTTTATCCATTCATCTATTGTTGGATATTTAGGTTGTTTCCATGTCCTGGCTGTTGTAAATAGTGCTGCAATGAACATTGGGGTATAGTGTACTTTTGAATTATGGCTTTCTTAGGGTATAAACCCAGCAGTGGGATTGCTGGGTCATATGGTAGTTCTATTTTTAGTTTTTCCAGGAAGCGCTCCATAGTGTCTGTATCAATTTACATTCCAACCAACAGTACAAGAGTGTTCCCTTTTCTCCATACTCTCTCCAGCATTTATTGTTTGTAGATTGTTTGATGATGGCCATTCTGCTGGGTGTGTGATGATACCTCATTGTAGTTTTTATTTGCATTTCTCTAATAATTAGTGATGTTGAGCATCTTTTCAGGTGCCTCTTAGCCATCTGTACGTCTTCTTTGGTGAAATGTCTATTTAGGTCTTCCATCCAGTTTTTAATTGGATTGTTTGTTTTTTTTTTTTTTGATATTGAGCTCCATGAGCTGTTTGTATATTTTGGAGATTGATCCTTTGTCCATTTCTTCATTTGCAACTATTTTCTCCCATTCTGATGGTTGTCTTTCCATCTTGTTTATGGTTTCCTTTGCTGTGCAAAAGCTTTTAAATTTCACTAGGTCCCATTTATTTTTGTTTTTATTTCCATTTCTCTAGGAGGTGGGTCAAAAAAGATCTTTCTGTGGTTTATGTCAGAGTGTTTATTCTATGTTTTCCTCTAAGAGTTTATAGTGTCTAGTCTTACATTTAGGTCTTTAATCCATTTTGAGTTTATTTTTGTGTATGGTGTTAGGTATTATTCTAGATTCTTTTATGTGCAGCTGGCCAGTTCCCAGCACCATTTTTTGAAGAGACTGTTTTATCTCCATTGTATGTTCTTGCCTACTTTGTCGTAAATTAGGTGACCATATATGTGTGGGTTTATCTCTGGGCTTTCTCTACTGTACCATTGATCTATATTTCTGTATTTGTGCCAGTACCATATTGTCTTGATTACTTTAGCTTTGTAGTATAGTTTGAAGTTGGGGAGCCTGATTCTTCCAGCTCCAGTTTTCTTTCTCAAGATTGCTTTGGCTATTTGGGGTCTTTTGTATTTCCATACAAATTGTAAAAATTTTGTTCTAAATCTGTGAACAATGCCACTGATAATTTGATAGGGATTTCAGTGAATCTGTAGATTGTTTTGGGTAGTATAGTCGTTTTCACTATATTGGTTCTTCCAATCCAAGAACATGGAATATCTCTCCATCTGTTTTTGTCATCTTTGATTTCTTTCATTGGTGTTTAATAGTTTTCTGAGTACACGTCTTTTGCCTCCTTAGGTAGGTTTATTCCTAGGTATTTTATTCTTTATGTTGCGATGGTAAATGGGATTATTTCCTTAATTTGTTTCTGATTTTCCATTGTTAGTGTGCAGGAATGCTGAAGATTTCTGTGCATTAATTTTGTATCCTGCAACTTTACCAAATTCATTGATTAGTTCTAGTAGTTTTCTGGTGGCATCTTTAGGATTTTCTATGTATAGTATCATGTCATCTGCAAACAGTGACAGTTTTACTTCTTTTCCAACTTGGATTCCTTTTATTTCTTTTTCTTCTCTGATTGCCGTGAGTGGACATCCTTGTCTTGTTCCTGATCATGGTGGAAATGCTTTCGGTTTCTCACCATTGAGAATGATGTTTGCTGTGGGTTTGTCGTATATGGCCTTTATTATGTTGAGGTAGTTTCCCTCTATTCCCATTTTCTGGAGAGTTTTTATCATAAATGGGTGTTGAATTTTGTCAAAAGCTTTTTTGGCATCTATTGAGATGATCATATGGTTTTTATTCCTTAATTTGTTAATATGGTATATCATATTGATTGATTTGCATACATTGAAGAATGCTTGCATTCCTGGGATAAACTCCACTTGATCATGGTGTATGATCCTTTTAATGTGTTGTTGGATTCTGTTTGCTACAATTTTGTTCAGGATTTTTGCATCTATTTTCATCAGTGATATTGGTCTGTAATTTTCGTTTTTGTGATATCTTTGTCTGGTTTTGGTATCAGAGTGATGGTGGCCTTGTAGAATGAATTTGGGAATGTTCCTCCCTGTGCAATTTTTTGGAAGATTTTGAGAAGGATAGGTGTTTCCTCTTCTCTAAATTGATAGAATTTGCCTGTGAAGTCATCTGTTCCTGGGCTTTTGTTTTCTGGAAGATTGTTAATCACAGTTTCAATTTCATTACTTGTGATATGTTTGTTTATATTTTCTAATTCTTCCTGGCCCAGTCTTGGAAAATGTTACCTTTCCAAGAATTTGTCCATTTCTTTGTGGCTGTTCATTTTATTGGCATATAGTTGTTTGTAGTAGTCTTTTAAAATCCTTTGTATTTCTGTGATGTCAGTAGTGATTCCTCCTTTTTCACTTCTAATTTTATTGATTTGCATCCTCTCCCTTTTTTTCTTGATGAGTCTGGTTAAAGGTTTATCAATTTTGTTTCTCTTCTCAAAACACCAACTTTTAGTTTTATTGATCTTTGCTATTATTTTCTTCATTTCTATTTCATTAATTTCTGCTCTGATCTTTATGATTTCTCTCCTTCCACTGACTTTGGGTTTTCTTTGTTCTTATTTCTCTAGTTGCTTTTAGTGTAAGGTTAGATTGTTTATGTGAGATGTTTCTTGTTTCTTGAGGCAGGATTGTATTGCTGTAAACTTCCCTCTTAGAACTACTTTGTTGCACCCCATATGTTTTGGGTCCTTGTGTTTTCATTGTCATTTGTTTCTCTGTATTTTTTAATCTCTTACTTGATTTCTTCAGTGATCTCTTGATTACTTAGTAGCACACTGTTTAGCCTCCATGTATTTGTGTTTTTTACAGTTTTTTTCCTATAATTGGTTTCCAGTCTCTGAGTGCTGTTGTCAGAAAAGATGCTTGATATGATTTCAATTTTCTTAGATTTTCTGAGGCTTGATTTGTGACCCTAGATTTGTAATCTATCCTGGAGAAGGTTCCATGTGCACTTGAGAAGAAAGTGTAAAGAAAGTGTATTCTGCCACTTTCGGATGGAATGTCCTATGAATATCAATTAAATGCATCTGGTGTATTAAGTCATTTAAAACTTGTGTTTCCATATTTATTTTCTGTTTTGATGGTCTGTCCATTGGTGTAAGTGGGGTGTCAAAGTCCCCTACTATTATTGTGTTACTGTTGATTTCCCCTTTTATGGTTGTTAGCATTTGCCTTATGTATTGAGGTGCTCCTATGTTGGGTGCATATATATTTATAATTGTTATATCTTCTTCTTGAATTGATCCCTTGATCATTATGTAGTGTCCTTCCTTATTTCTTGTAACATTCTTTATTTTAAAGTCTATTTTATCTGATATGAGTATTGCTACTCCAGCTTTCTTTTGATTTCCATTTGCATGGAATATTTTTTTCCATCCCTTCACTTTCAGTCAGTATGTGTCCCTAAGTTTGAAGTGGATCTCTTGTAGACAGCATATATATGGGTCTTGCTTTTGTATCCATTCAGCTAGCCTGTGTCTTTTGTTTGGAGCATTTAATCCATTTACATTCAAAGTTATTATTGATATGTATGTTCCTATTACGATTTTCTTAATTGTTTGGGGGTTGTTTTTGTGGGTCTTTTCTTTCTCTTGTGTTTCCCTCCTTTAGCATTTGTTGTAAAGCTGATTTGGTGGTGCTGAATTATCTTACCTTTGCTTGTCTGAAAAGCTTTTGATTTCTCCATCGAATCTGAATGAGCTCTTTGCTGGGTAGAGTAATCTTGGTTGTAGGTTTTTCTCTTTCTTCACTTTAAGTATATCCTGCGACTCCCTTCTGGCCTGCAGAGTTTCTGCTGAAAAATCAGCTGATAACCTTATGGGTATTCCGTTGTATGTTATTTTTTCTTTTCCCTTGTTGCTTTTAATATTTTTTCTTTGAATTTAATTTTTTGTTAATTTGATTAATATGTGTCTTGATTTGTTTCTCCTAGGGTTTATCCTGTATGGGACTCTCTGTACTTCCTGGACTTGGGTGACTTTCCTTTCCCATGTTAGGGAAGTTTTCCACCATAATTTCTTCAAATATTTTCTCTGACCCTTTCTTTTTCTCTTCTTCTCCTGGGACCCCTATAATTCGAATATTGGTGTGTTTAGTGTTGCCCCAGAGGTCTCTGCGATTGTCTTCTTTTCATTCTTTTTTCTTTATTCTGCTCCTTGACAGTTATTTCCACCATTCTGTCTTCCGGCCCACTTATTCTGTTATTGATTCCTTCTAGTGTATTTTGTTGTTCATCTCTGTTTGTTTGTTCTTTTGTTCTTCTAGATCTTTGTTAAACATTTCTTATATTTTCTCAATCCATGCCACCATTCTATTTCTGTGATTCTGGGTCATCTTTACTATCATTACTCTGAATTCTTTTTCAGGTAGATTGCCTATTTCCTCTTCATTTATTGGGTCTTGTAGGTTTTTACGTTTCTACTTCATCTTTCTTTGACATATTTTTTGGTCATCTCATTTTTTTTTTGATGTGTGGGATTGTGTTCCTGCCTTACGGGTTGTTTGGCATGAGGCTTCCTGTACTGGAGTTTGTAGGCTGTTAGGTAGAGCTGGGTCTTGGTGCTTAAATGAGGACCTCCAGGAGACCTCACTCAGATGAATATTCCCTGGTGTCTGTGGATCTCTGTTAGTCCCACAGTTCAGGCTTGGAGCTCCTACCACTGGAGCTCTGGCCCAACCCCTGGCTCATGAACCAAGATCGTGCAAGCCATGCAGAGCAGCAAAAAAAAAAAAAAAAAAAAAGCGGAACAATAACAAAGAGTAAAAATAAAATTAGAAAACTAAAAGATATGTTAGAAAGAATAAAAAAATAAAAATACAGATGAAACAACAACTGGAAGGTAAAACAGAACCACAATAGTAAAAATAGAGGAAAATTGTAAAAAAGCAATAGTATAGAATCAAAATAGTAAAAAGGCAGGGGGTTGGTGGTGGTGGTGAGATGAATTGGGAGATTGGGATTGACATATATACACTAATATGTATAAAATAGATAACTAATAAGAACCTGCTATATAAAAATAACTAACTAAATAAATAAATATTTTAAAAAATTGGAAAATCCCTTGGCTGTGGGGCAGGGCTTAGGCAGGGCTAGGGTTTAGGCAGTGGGTGGGGCCTATGCTTAGGACCCACAGGGCCAGAAAAGGCCCTGGGTGGGTGAGGCTTAGGCTCAACACAGCAGGAGAGCCCCAGGAGTGCCTCAGGCCTTGGAGGTCAGAGGACCAGGTCCAGGAGCCCAGCCGGCTCACTGGGCCTGAGTGGGTGGGGGAAATGCTAGGCACATTCCCCCCATCCTTCAGTCCCAGAGGGCCCCTCCCCACTGGCCTCTCTTCTTCCCCCTGCCTCCCTCCTATGCCCCTAGGAGCCACTCGGCCTGAGGGGCCCCAGAAGCCAGGGGACCAGACCCTGAAGCCCAATAGGCTTCCGGGGTGAATGGGTAGGCAAAATGCCCTTCACACCTCCCCTGAGATCCCAAACGGCCCCTCCCTGGCTGCCTCTCCTCCTCTTCCACCCTCCTCCCTCCCTCTTACACCCCGAGGACCCCTGCAACCAGAAGGGTCTTTGGAGAATGGAGGACCATGCCCAGGAGCCCAGCAGGCTTTCCAGGACCTGAATAGGTGGGGGAAATACCCTCCACACCTCCCCTGATCCTCCAGTCCTGGAGGGTTCCCCCTCCACCATCCACCTCACCTCCTCTTCACTCCTCCTCTCTCCGTCCCATGTCCCTAGGACCTACAAGGCCAGAGGGGGCCCCAGAAAATGGAGGACCAGGCCCAGGAGCCCTGCAGGCTTCCCGAGGCCCGAGTGGACAGGGGAAATGCCCTCTGCACCTCCCCTGATCCTCCGATTCTGGACGGCCCCTCCTGTCCACTTCTCCTCTTCTCCCCTGCCTCCCTCCTACTCCCCTAGGACCACTGCAACCCAGAGGGGGCATTGGAGGGTAGAGGACCCAGCCCGGAAGCCCTGCAGGCTTCCCAGGGCCCGATTGGGCAGGGGAAACGCTAGGTGTGCTCCCCCCGATCCTCTGAGCCCCTGGGGTCCCTCCAGGCAAGGGAACCCCTCTCCCCCTCCCAGCCACCCCTCAGGGGTGTGGGTCCTGTCCTGCCTCCACTTTTCCTTCCCCCTTACTTCCCCCACGTCCTACCTTGTCACTCGGGAGTTCCTCCCATCTCCTTGGGTGTCAAGTTCCCCCACCAGCATCCAGCAGTCACACTAGTTCCTTAGGTTGCTTTTCCATTTTGTTGATTCTTTCTTTTGCTGGACAGAATCATTTTAGCTTGAGGTATTCCCACTTGTTAATTTTAGATTTTGTTGCTGGTGCTTTAGATGTTGTATTAAAAAAATTGTTTCCAAGACCCCAGTCAAGAAATTTTTCTATATGTTTTTTTCTAGGAGTTTTATGGTTTCAGGTCTTACATTTTGAGTTAATTTTGTGAGTGGTGAAAGACAGGGTCCAGTTTCATTCTTTTATAAGTGAATATCCAATTTTACCAGCACCATTTATTGAAGAGACTGTCTTTTCTCATTTGGTATTCTTGACTCTCTTGTCAAATAGTAGTTGACTGTATAGGTATGGATTTATTTCTGGGCTCTTGATTCTGTTATACTGGTCTAGGTGTCTATTTTTATACAGAACCATACTGCTTACTATATAGCTTTGTAATACAGTTTGAAATCAGGACGTCTAATACCTTCTGCTTTGTTCTTCTTTTGGGGATTACTTTGGTTATTTGGAATCTTTTGTGGTTTCATTTGAATTTTAAGATTGTTTTTTCTACTTCTGTAAAAAATGACATTGGAATTTAGATTCAGTGTAATCTCTATCAGTAGATGGCTGTGTATAGTATATACATCCTAACAATATTAATTCTTCTAATCCATGATGCAAGATATCTTTGCATTTTGTGTGTGTATTCTTCTATGTCATTTATCAATGTCTTATAGTTTTCAGTGTAGAGGTCTTTACCTACTTGGTTTAGTTTATTTTTAAGTATTTATTCTCTTGATGCTATTGTAAATGAGAGCATTTTATTTATTTCTTATTCAGAAAGTTTGTTTTAATGTATAGGAATGTTACTGATTTTTGTATGTTGGTTTTATACGCTGCAACTTTACTAAATCTGTTGACTAGTTCTAGCGGTTTTTTTGGTGGAATCTTTGGAATTTTCTATATATAAAATCACACCATCTGTAGACAGAGACAATTTTACTTCTTTCTTTCCAATTCTGAAGCCTAACTAGTACTATATTGAATAAGTGTGGTAAGAGTAGACATTCTTGTCTTGTTCCTGACCTTAGAGAGAAGACTTCCTACCTTTTACTGGTGAGTATTATGTTAGCTGTGGACTTGTCTTCTATGGCCTTCTTTATGTTGAGGTATGTTTCTTCTGTATCTAATTGGTTGACAGTTCTTATCATAAATGGATATTGAATTCTGTGAAATGCTTTTTCTGCATACATTGAGATGATCATATAAATTTTATCTTTTCTTCTATCAATGTGGTGAATCACATTTATTGATTTGCTTATGTTGAACTATCCTTGCCTCCCAAGCATGAATCCCACTTTAATATGGTGTATGATGCTTTTGACGTGCTGCTGAATTCAGTATGCTAAAACTTTGTTGCAAATTTCTGTATCTATATTCATGAAGAATATTGGCCTGTAGTTTTCTTTCCTTGTAATGTCTTATCTGACATTGGTATCAGGGTAATGCTGGCCTTGTAAAATGAGTTTGGGAATGTACCCTCCTCTTTGAATTTCTGGGAGAGTTTAAGAAAGATTGGTATTAATTATTCTTCTTTAAATGTTTAGTAGAATTCACTAGCAAAACCATCTCTTCCTGGGTGTTTTTGTTTTTGGAGGTTTGTGATTCCTGATTTGGTCTCCTTGATAGTAACTGATATATTCAGACTTTCTATTTCTGCCTGACTCAGTCTAGGCAGGTTGTATGTTTCTATGAATTTCTAAGAATTTCTAGGTTGTCCAGTTTTTTGGCATGTAGTTGTTCATAGTAGGCTCTATTATCCTTTGCATGTCAGTGATATCAGTTGTTATGTCTCTTCTTTCATTTATAATGTTGTTGATTTGGGTCCTCTCTTTTTTTCTTGGTTTGTCTAACTAAAGATTTTTCAATTTTGTTTATCTTTTCAAATAATCAACTCTTGGATTTTTAATCTTTTCTATTGTTTGCCTGTTCTGTATATCATTTTTTCCTGCTCTTATATTTAACATTTTTCCATCTCTTAACTTTCAACTTTAATTTGTTCTTCTGTTTCTCATTCCATGAGGTGTAAAGTTAGGTTGTTTGAGGTATTTCTGTTTTTTTTTATGTTTGCATTGGTGGTTATAAACATCCCTCTTAAAACTGCTCTTGCTCCATCCCATAAGTTTTGGTATGTTGTATTTCCACTTTTATTTGTCTTAAGTATTTTTGAAATTTCCCCTTAATTTCTTTTGTTGTCCATTGGTTGTTCAGCAGAGTGTTGTTTAATTTTCATGTATTCATGAGTTTTCCAGTTTTTCTCCTATTACTGATTTCTTGTTTCATACCATTGTGGTCAGAGAAGATACTTGGTATGATTTTAATCTTCTTAAATTTGCAAAGACATGTTTTGTGGCCTAACATATGATCTATCCTAACAAATATTCCATGTGGGCTTAAAAAGCCTGTGTATCCTGCTGTTGTTAGGTAAAATATTCTGGATATGTTTGTTAGGTTCATTTGGTTTATAGTGTTCTTCAAATCTGTGAGGGTCCTCTTTTATTCTCTGTCTGGATAATCTATCCATTTTTGAGAATAAAGTGTTAAATTACCCAACTATTGTTGTATTGATGTTAATTTCTCTTGTTAGTTCTGTTAGTATCTGCTTTATATATTTAGGTGGTCCTAAATTAAAAAAAAAAAGTTAATGGGCTTTCTCCAATCAAAAGAAAGAGTGACTGAATGAATAAATATAAACCAAGATCTAACAATATGTTGCCTATAAGAAACTAACTTTTTAAAAAAATTTTTATTTTTATATTGGAGCATAATTGATTAGCAATGCTGTGTTTGTTTCAGGTGTACAGCAAAGTGATTCAGTTATACATGTACATGTGTCTATTCTTTTTCAAATACTTTTCCCATTTAGGTTATTACAGAATACTGAGCAGCATTCCCTGTGCTATACAGTAGGTCCTTGTTGGTTATCTATTTTAAATATAACAGTGTGTACATGTCAATCCCATACTCCTATCCCTCCTCCCACCCTTTCCCCATGGTAACCATAAGTTCATTCTCTAAGTCTGTGAGTCTGTTTCTGTTTTGTAAATAAGTTCATTTGTATATTTTTTTAGATTCTGCATGTAAGTGATATCATATGATATTTGTCTTTCTCTGTCTGACTTACTTCACTTAGTATGATAATCTCCAGGTCCAATCACATTGCTGCAAATGGTATTATTTCATTCTTTTTAATGGCTGAGTTATATTCCATATGTACCATATCTTCTTTATCCATTCATCTGTCGATTGACATTTAGATTGCTTCCATGTCTTGGCTATTGAAAACAACACAGCAATGAACATTGGGGTGCATGTATCCTTTTGAACCATGTTTTTAAAGTAATTATTGATAGTTAAGGACTTACTATTGCCATTTTGTAAATTGTTCTCTGTTTTGTAAATCAATTGTTCCTTGCTCCTTACCCTGCTATCCTCTTGCATAATTTGATGACTTTTGATATGAGTATGCTTTGGCCTCTTTATCAGTTTCTTTTTATGACTCCTTTGGGTTTTTCATTTGTAATTACCATGTGGCTTACATAAAATATATTTAAATTATAACACCTTAATTTAAACTGGTAACATCTTAAATAGTATTTCTAAACTTTACATTTTTACTACTGTACCCCCTTACACTTCACATTATTATTACAGTTTATGTATTATGTACCCAATAACAAATTATTGCAGTTATAATTATTTTTAATACACTTTTTTTTAACTTTTAAACTAGAGTTGTAAGTGAATTATGCACCATAATTATTATTATTAGAGATCTGACTTTGATTATATATCCATTACCAGTGAATTCTACTCTATCTTCATAGGTTTTTATAATGTTAATTAATGTCCTTTTATTTCTACTTGAAGTACTCCCTTCAGCATTTCTTGCAAGGCAGATCTAGAGTTGATTAACTCCCTCACCTTTTGTTAGTCTTATCTTTCCTTCATTTCTGAAGGACAGCTTTGATGGGTATAGTATCCTTGGTTGACATTTTTGTTTTAGTTTTAATATTTTGAATATATCATCTATTCTCTCCTGGCCTGGTTCTCTACCCAAGTAAGGTCACAGGATAGGATCCACAGTTGCCAGGATTTTCTGGTCAGGCTTCTTCAGTGGTCAGGACTGGGTACTATACTCACCAGAAGATGGGGTTATGAATTAGCTTTCCTGCCTGGATAGAGAGGCAAACCAAGGTCCAAGGCTAGCAAGGCTCTCGGTTTGGCATCCAAAATCAGGCAGACCTATGTCCCATCAAGTTTTCTGGTCAGTACACCACTGTCTTGCTTCTTCAGATGAGCAAAGCTGCTAGTAGGATTTCTACTTGGGAGTTGTTAGGTACTGTAAACCATACCCCTCTTCTCAATCACATTGATTCACAGTGGTCAAGCCCTTCAGATTTCCCTGTGATCCCTGTGAGGTACAACTAGAGCAGGCCCCCTGGAAAGCAACATGTAATGGTGAGGGAATTGTACGTCCACACTGGGCTTTCTTTTTCCCACTGGAGAAATGATAGTCTTGAGGGGGGGGGCCCTCTCAGTGCAATACGCATTGGTCTAGACATTCTTTAAAAAAAAAAAAAAACTGGGCTTCCCTGGTGGCGCAGTGGTTGAGAGTCCACCTGCTGATGCAGGGGACATGGGTTCGTGCCCTGGTCTGAGAGGATCCCACATGCTGCGGAGCGGCTGGGCCTGTGAGCCATGGCTGCTGATCCTGTACATCCGGAGCCTGTGCTCCGCGACGGGAGAGGCCACAGCAGTGAGAGGCCCGTGTACTGCAAAAAACAAAACAAAACAAACTGTCATTTTACTTGAATTTTTATTTTGCCTTTTTATTGTAAAATTATATACAGATACAGAAATCTACACAGAAATGAATAGTGCAGTGAAACATTATTAAATGGACACATGTAATCATTACTCAGCCCAGGAACATTGTCAGGAAACCCAGAAGCCCTTGTTCGTGCAAATATCAATCACACATTCTTCAATTGCTCAAAAGTAACTACTATCCTGACTTAACTAGCAATCACTTCCTGGCATTTTTTTTTTAATTCATCACCTAAGTATATATTTCTAGGTATTATACCTTTGTTTTGCCTCTTTACTATCTTGATAATTTGTTTCTTTTAACCTAAAGATTTCTAGTCCTTTATTTTCCTTATCATTTTTATCTGTTTACGGTATTAGGCCATTTAATCTAGAATGTCTCACAGTCGATTGTGTTCATTGTGTATTCATGGTGCATGGTAGCAATTTATTCACTCATCTTTAGTTATTTCAAATTGGCAATGGACCCAATGGCATGACCAAATCAAGTACAGTCTCTTTGGCAAGGATATAGATTCACTTGTGCTCCTCCCTTAGGAGGCATGTGTTTGGATTTTCACTCTCTTTGGATGTTAAAATGCATAGGGGCTCAATGTCTAGATCCACTAATTCAAGAAGTTTTCAAGATGGCTCTATTTTCATTGTTATTTTTTTTTAATTACTAACAAATATTTTATAAGGTGACATTCTTCCTCATTTATAATTTGAATATCCACAATGTAGAAAAAGACACCTAAAAATGTTTGATTCTTACATGTCATTTACCTGGTTTATATGAAAATTGATTTCTGTCATCCTCAAAAGCTGACCAATTATGTTTTTTTTAAATATGGTTATAAACTGAGATTTAAACATATTTGGTGAAAGGGAACACTCTTGCACTGCTGGTGGGAATGTGAATTGGTACAGCCACTATGGAGAACAGTATGGAGGTTCCTTAAAAAACTAATAATAGAACTACCATATGACCCAGCAATCCCACTACTGGGCATATGCCCTAAAAAACCCATAATTCAAAAAGAGTCATGTACCAAAATGTTCATTGCAGCTCTATTTACAATAGCCCGGAGATGGAAACAACCTAAGTGTCCATCATCGGATGAATGGATAAAGAAGATGTGGCACATATATACAATGGAATATTACTCAGCCATAAAAAGAAACGAAATTGAGCTATTTGTAATGAGGTGGATAGACCTAGAGTCTGTCATACAGAATGAAGTAAGTCAGAAAGAGAAAGACAAATATCGTATGCTAACACATATATATGGAATTTAAGAAAAAAATGTCATGAAGAACCTAGGGGTAAGACAGGAATAAAGACACAGACCTACTAGAGAATGGACTTGAGGATATGGGGAGAGGGAAGGGTGAGCTGTGACAAAGCAAGAGAGAGGCATGGACATATATACATTACCAAATGTAAGGTAGATAGCTAGTGGGAAGAAGCCGCGTAGCACAGGGAGATCAGCTCGGTGCTTTGTGACAGCCTGGAGGGGTGGGATAGGGAGGGTGGGAGGAAGGGAGACACAAGAGGGAAGAGATATGGGAACATACATATATGTATAACTGATTCACTTTGTTATAAAGCAGAAACTAGCACACCATTGTGGGGCTCCATCCATAGCAATTCTTATTCATGACATTCAAAATATCCCCTCTTTGGACAGTGGTACTCTTCCAAAATTGCTTCCTATGGCCTTTTGGTTCTTTAGACAGGGCATTAACATTTGTTGATAGCTACCTTATAATCTGGTATGAGAAGTTGATCTGGGCTCATCTTAACACATGGCCAATTCTATGTTAGCCCTGGATTCCTTTAAAGGGAAATGGTAATTTAAGAAAACAATATGGATGCTCATTGCTACTTCCTTTAAAGATAATGTACAGGATATATATGTGCATACAATGTATATGTATATACAATCATCAGAAAATATATATATCTCCTATATGTGGAAGAGAGGAATAGAGAGATGGAGAGAAAAGGACTTTAAAAAGATAGATGTGGGCCTCCCTGGTGGCGCAGTGGTTGAGAGTCCGCCTGCCGATGCAGGGGACACGGGTTCGTGCCCCAGTCTGGGAGGATCCCACATGCCGCGGAGCGGCTAGGCCCGTGAGCCATGGCCGCTGAGCCTGCGTGTCCGGAGCCTGTGCTCCACAACGGGAGAGGCCACAACAGTGAGAGGCCCACGTACTGCAAAGAAAAAAAAAAAAAAGTATAAATATAGGTAAAAGGAACAAAATTTCATGAGTTCCTACTCACACTACTAATACATTCTAATACAGTTCTAATTCATAACTAATTGTAGGGTTTTCACTTAATCTTTTCTATATTATATTCATATTGTATCTGTACATATCCTCTTTCTTCCACACAGAGATCTTGGTTCTGAAGAATACAGAAGGTGGTAGAATTAGAATATTCCATGATTACTCATTTTGCTTTATAGCATATTACATGTGAACAGATTGAGAATGATTAATGTCAATATCAATGATGGTTACTGAAAACAGTTTAAACATTTTTTTGCATATGATTTCTTCACATTCTCTCCACACTTTCATGTTCACACTGTGTCTACAATAGCAGATAATACAGCCATTACGTGCTATAAATTCTTTAAGACTTCATTTTACTTCTGTAAGTAACTATGTATATAACTCCTACCACCAGTCCTTAGGTCAGTACCTTTCTAGTTTTTATCATTGCCCAAATCTCTTTCACTAAGAGATAATTGAGGAAAGTCTCATGACAACAATATCTTATTAATACTTGTACATTAATAATAGTTGATAGCCTTTCAAAATGAAGATCAGTTTTGCTGAGTAAGAAATCCTTGTCTCACATTTTCTTTTTTTTAAGTACTGTAAAAATGTTATCCCATTTTACTGTAGTATAAGGTGTAGCAGTCTTAATATCTCATGATAATTTACTTTCTTGTGTAAGCCTTGTGCTTTGTTGCTTGAATGGCCCAAGTTTTCTATTTTCTTTTTCTATTAAGTTCAATCATTTTACAAAAATTTGTTGGTCATTCTGGGTTAACAGTTTCAGATATTATGTTTTCTCTTTTAAAAAGGGCAATAGAAACTTTTTTAGTTTTTTGAATTATAGTTTTAATATATTTTTATGTATTCTATGTCCTTGATGAGACATTCTTCTTCAGTTACTACTGTTATCCATATGTTAGATTTTCTTTACTTGTTCTTGCCTTCAATAACTGTTACTTTTCTCAATTTTTTTACCTCTTTTTAATCTATTAAATTTCCTTATTTTGTACTATCAGTTGCTATTGAGGTATTATGTTCTGTTTATTTGCTCCTGTACTGCTTTTACAGTATTCTTATGATTTTTTAAAAATTTATAATTCTTAACTTCTATCATCTTGTTTCTGCATTTTTATCTATAATTTCATGCCTGCATAAATATTTAACCTACTCAGCTTATCTTGAAATATACATTAGATTCTTAATGTTTTCTGGGAATGCTTTTCTGGCATACATAGTTTTTCTGAAAGACTATTATTCTGCTCCTTAGTCTATTTTATATTTTCTTATACTTGTAGCTTATATGGTATCTGGTCTTAATATTTTTGTGTTGCTTATATTTACATGAATTGAGTTTTCCAAATTTTTACCAGAAAGTATGTTTTAAGGTAGTTTTTATAATGTACAAAGCTCCCTTTATTCTTGTTTTTGTACTTTAAAAATATGGCAGCTTGCTTTCTGAGATTTCCTGGCTATATTTTTTTCTCCACTTTTATCTAGAATTTTTCTCTCTATTGTCTCTGTCCTACTCAATTTTGATTCCATTCCCAGAAATTTTTCCTCCGTGTGGAGCCCTTCCCTGAAGAGATGTCCTCATGGGTCAGTTTTGAGATTTCACAGGCTTTTCTAGCCCAATTAAGACTGACATAGGTATCTGGCATGCAATGAAGAATGCGGTAGGCAAAAACCATATGGGTTTCAGCTGATGATCAGTGTTGCTGAGTAGGAAATCCTTGGTTCTCATTTTCTTTTGAGTACCTTACATGTGTTACTCCATTTTATTGTTACATAAAGTGTAGGTGTCTTAAATATCTCATTATAATCTAATTTACTTAACCATATAAATCTTGTGTTTTGCTGCTGTGCTTTCCGAGGAGTAACTGTTGGATTTTAGGGATTCTTCTTTTCTTAGGCTTTTCAAATGTCATGTTAGTTCCCGCTGATATTTTCCACACAACCATTGTTACACACAGGTCTTACAAGTCTTTAATAATTTGTCTCCAGGGGCTTGTATGGATACTTATTATCCACAGATTTTTGTTTTTTCTATCCAGTTCTGTTTGTTTTTATGTGAGAATTCTTAAAAATTCAAAAACTAGCCTTCCATTGCATTATCATCTTCTTCCCTATAATTTTAACAAAAAATATTCCTGACATTTATTTACTGAAGGTTGATCACACTGAACTTAGACATGGAGATATTTCTTATTTCTTGTAACCCTTATATTAAGTAGATATAGTTGATGTTTGAGTTGCATGGGTCCCCTTATACACAGATATTTTTTCAATAAATATATTGAAAAAGTGTGCATGTAGAGATTAGTCTGTCCTTACATAGTCAAAAAGTGAGTGACATTTAATGTAAAATTATTAATGTGCTAGTTTTCTTACTGTTTTATAGCTTTGCTTTCAAAGAATTACACTATTGGGCAGTATGCCTCTATCTCTCCTAATTGGAGAAACTGCATATCAGCCTATCAATCATCACATTCATTAATGTAGAGGCTGGGTTACTGTGAAGCAATCATATTGATTATACTAGGCTCCCATAAAGCAATCATATTACTGCTTCTTTGTTATCAATAGATAAATATGAATTTCTTTTTTACATCTTTTCATTTTTGATGTCTAGTGTTAGTAATATAGATAACATCTGTAATGTTTTGTATAATACAAGACAATATTGATGTAGGTACTGACAAGTGGTTCATCTTGTAAACAGAGACCATAAACTTACAGTACAGTAAATATATTTTCTCTTCCTTATAATTTTCTTAATAACATTTTCTCTAGCTTACTTTATTGTAAGAATACAGTATTTAATATACAAAACATAAAATATGTGTTAATCAACTGCTTATGTTATCTGTAAGTCTTCTGGTCAACAATAGGGCTATTAGTAGTTAAGTTTTAGGGGAATCAAAAGTTCCACATGGATTTTCAACTGTGTAGGGGTCAGCACTCCTAACCCCCACATTGTTGAAGGGTCAACTGAATATTCAACAATGTTGCCTCATGCAACTATCCATTTACTAATGCTGTAACTTTCAGAATCTGGTGCTTTTTGCATCTAGAGGTATAATTGTAGGTCCTATATAACTTCCAAGGGAGGACAGCCAAGAAAAATTCATGAGATGATTGACACTGCCTTTTTGTAATCATGATGTACAATTTCTTCTACATATTTTGATACTATTCTTATTACAGCACTAAAAGGTTCAGCTAAATGTTAAATATAACAAGCTGATGAATTTACTTAAATATAGCAGCACAGTTGAATAAATTTAGATTGCAATATACTCTGGAAGTAGAAAGCATTTAGAATTTTACCTTTTCTTTAAAATGCAAAATATATTTTTTTTAAGCAACAAGTCCTGAGAACCCAAGGGAGCTCCAAGTCCCTGTATTAAATCCTCAAGTAGCTTATGAATTGTTTAATATTTGAACACCTACAAAGTGCTCACATCAGTTCATCTTCTCTAAAGCAGATACATCTCTAAGAGGGTGCACAACAGCAGCTTAGCTGCAAAAAGTGAAAGTGAAACTGTCATGTTTAATCATTTCCCTTCCTGAGAAGAAAGATTTAAGCATGTGATAATGGAATCACTCAAGTCAGAATTAGGCCAACTGCTGTGACTAATATCTCCATGATGAAACAAGCTTGTTCATTTTGTATTCCAAGCAACTAGGTAAAAGAAGCACAGTGTATAAAACATAATGGATACCAAAAATTTCTTCTTGAAAGAATGAATGAATCAGTGATTGGAAGGACAGGTTTTTTTATTTGTTTTTGAAAGAATGAGTCAATGAGTGAAGAGACAATCATATCTTTATGAAGAGGTAGAGAACCATTAAAATGTTCAATAACAGGGAGGTAGGTCGTAGATAGGAAAGAGTATAAATTTTTAATCGGATAAACATCTTTGAATTTCATTATTGTGTGACCTTGAGAAAATGTCTTAGTCATACCTTTCATATCTGTAAATTTTTAAAAAATATTATATACCTCACTAGATTTTAACCCAAAATGTTTGTACACAGGACTTTACTACTATTAACCACTCAATAAGAATTTCTTCCCTTCCCTTTCCTTAGAGCTAAACTCTAAAAATAAGATAATGAAACATTATTAATTACTAAGAAAAACTATAAAAGTTTTCATTTTGTGATACTTTTTTCCCTGTTTTGATGCAATATATTTGACATATAACATTCTACAAGTTTAAGGTATAAAACATAATGATTATATATATATATATATATTGCAAAATGATTACCACAATAGGATTAGTTAACATCTATCACCTCACATCGCTACATTTTTTTTCCTTCCTTGTGATGAGTACTTTTAAGATTTACTCTTAGCAACTTTCAAGTATAAAATATTGTTAACTATAGACATGCAGTGTTGTACATTACATCCTTAGAAATTATTTGTCTTATAACTGGAATTTTAGCCACCTTTACTTCACTCTCTCACCCCCAAATCCCACAGCTGCCAAAAACAAATCTGATCTGTTTCAATGAGTGGCTTTTTTAGATTCCACATTTAATGAAATATAGTATTTGTCTTTCTTTGTCTGACTCATTTCACTTAACACAGATGGACATTGAGGGCATTATGCTATCACAAATGGCAAGATTGCCTTCTTTTCTATGGCTGAATAGTATTCTATTTTGTGTACCACATTTCTTCATTCATCTCTCTGACACTCAGTGTATTTCTGTGTCTTGTCACAGGTCTATTATAAGTAATGCTGCAATGAACATTGGAGTACAGATACTTCTATGAGACTGTGATTTCTACCTCTTTGGATACATATACTCAGAAGTAGGATTGCTGGATCATAGGGTAATTCTATCTTTTAACTTATTTTTAAAAAATTTTATTGAAATATAGTTGATTTACAATGTTTTGTTAGTTTCAGATATAACTGCAAAGTGATCCAATTATACATATATATGTATATTCTTTTTTTATATTCTCTTCCATTATAGGTTATTACAAGATATTGAGTAGAGTTCCATGTGCTATACAGTGAGTCACTGTTGATTATCTATTTTACATATAGCAGTATGTATATGTTAATCCTAAACTCCTAATTTATCCCTCCAAACTTTCCCCTTAGGTAACCATATGTTTGCTTTCTGTGTCTGTCAGTCTATTTCTGTTTTGTTAATAAGTTGATTTGTATAATTTGTTTAGATTCCACATATAAGAGATATCATGTGATATTTGTCTTTCTCTGTCTGGCTTACTCCACTTAGTATCATAATCTCTAGGTCCTACCATGTTGCTGCAAATGGCATTATTTCTCTTTTATGGCTGAGTAATATTCCATCATGTATGTATACCACATCTTTATCCATTCATCTGTTGATGGACACTTAGGTTGCTTCCACGTCTTAGCTATTGTGAATAGTGCTGCTGTGAACAGTGGGGTGCATGTATCTTTTTGAATTCTGGTTTTCTCTGGATATATGCCCAGAAGTGGGAATGCAGGATCATATGGTAGCTCTATTTTTAGTTTTTTAATGAACATCCATACTATTCTCCATAGTGGCTGTATCAATTTACATTTCCACCAACAGTGTAGGAGGGTTCGTTTTTCTCCACACCCTCTCCAGCATTTATTATTTGCAGACTTTTTGATGATAGCCATTCTGATGGGTGTGAGGTGATACCTCACTGTAGCTTTGATTTCCATTTCTCTAATAATTAGCGATGTTGGGCATCTCTTTATGTGCCTCTTAGCTATCTGTATGTCTTCTTTGGAGAAATGTCTATTTAGATCATCTACCCATTCTTTGATTGGGTTGTCTGTTGTTTGTTATTGAGCTCTATGAGCTGTTTTTGTATTTGCAGATTAATCCCTTGTCCATCACATCATTTAAAAAATTTTCTCCCATTCTATAAGTAAGTTGTCTTTTTGTTTTGTTTATGGTTTCCTCTGCTTTGCAAAAGGTTTCAAATTTAAATAGGTCCCATTTGTTTATTTTTGTTTTTATTACTCTAGGAGGTGAATCAAAAAAGATATTGCTGCAATTTATGTCAAAGTGTGTTCTGCTTATGTTTTCCTCTAAGAGATTTATGGTCTTATATTTAGGTCTTTAATGCATTTTGAGTTTATGTCTGTGTATGGTGTTAGTGTTCTAATTTCATTCTTTTACATGTAGCTGTCCAGTTTTCGCAGCACCATTTATTAAAGAGACTGTCGTTTCTCCATGGTATATTCTTGCCTCCTTTGTCATAGATTAATTGACCATAGGTGCGTGAGTTTATTTCTGAGCTTTCTAGCCTGTTCCATTGACCTATATTTCTGGTTTTGTGCCAGTACCTTACTGTTTTGATAACTCTAGCTTTGTAGCATAGTCTGAAGTCAGAGAGCCTGATTCCTCCAGCTCTGTTTTTCTTTCTCAGGAATGCTTTGGCTATTCGGGGTCTTTCGTGTTTCCATACAAATTTTAAAATTTTTTATTCTAGTTCTGTGAAAAATGCCATTGGAAATTTGATAGGAATTGCATTGAATCTGTAGATTGCCTTGGGTAGTATAGTCATTTTGGCAGTACTGATTTTAACAATCCAAGAACATGGTATAGCTTTCCATCTGTTTGTGTCGTCATTATTTTCTTTCACCAGCATCTTATAGTTTTCAGAGTACAAGTCTTTTGCCTCCTTAGATAGGTTTATTCCTAGGTATTTTATTCTTTCACATGCTACGGTAAGAGGGATTGTTTTCTTTCTTTCTGATTTTTCATTGCTAGTGTATAGAAATGCAACAGATTTCTGTGTATTTATTTTGTATCCTGCAACTTTACTGAATTCATTGATGAGCTCTAGTCATTTTTTGGTAGCATCTTTGGGATTTTCTGTGTAGAGTATCATGTCATCTGCAAACAGTTACAGTTTTACTTCTTTTCTGATTTGGATTCCTTTTATTTCTTTTTCTTCTCTGATTCCTATGGCTAGGATTTCCAAATCTAGGTTGAATAAAAGTGGCAAGAGTGGATATCCTTGCCTTGTTCCTGATCTCAGAGGAAATGCTTTCAGCTTTTCCCCATTGAGTATGATGTTAGCTGTGGGTTTGTCATTAATAGCCTTTATTATGTTGAGGTAGGTTCTGTCTGTGCCCATTTTCTGGAGAGTTTTTATGATAGATGGGTGTTGAATTTTGTCAAAAGCTTTTTCTGCATCTACTGAGACGATCATATGGTTTTTATTCTTCAATGTGTTAATGTGATGTGTCACACTGATTTATTTGCAGATATTGAAAAATCTTTGAATCCCTGGGACAAATCCCACTTGATCATGGTGTATGATCCTTTTAATGTATTTTTGGATTTGGTTTGCTAGTATTTTGTTGAGGATTTCTGCATCTATGTTCATCAGTGATGTTGACCTGTAATTTTCTTTTTTGTGTGATATCTTTGTCTGGATTTGATATCAGAGTGATAGTGGCCTCTTAGAATGAGTTTTAAGTGTTCCTTCCTCTGCAATTTTTTGAAAGAGTTTCAGAAGGATAGGTGTTACCCCTTCTCTTGATAGAATTCACCTGTGAAGTCGTCTGTCCTAGACTTTTATTTATTGGGAGTTTTAAAATCAAAGATTCAGTTTCAGTGCTTGTAATTGGTCTGTTCATATTTTCTATTTCTTCTTGCTTCAAGTCTTGGGAGATTGTACCTTTCTAAGAATTTGTCCATTTCTTCTACGTTGTCCATTTTATTGACATATAATTGCTTGTCTCTTATGGCCATAATTGCTTGTCTCTTATAGCCCTTTGTATTTCTGTGGTAGCAGTTGTAACTTCTCTTTTTTCATTTCTAATTTTATTGAATTGAGCACTTTCCCTTTTTTTCTTGATGAATCTGGCTTAAGGTTTGTCAATTATATTTCAAAGAACCACCTTTTTGTTTCATTGATCTTTATTGTTTTACTCATCTCTATTTCATTTATTTTTGCTGTGATCTTCATGATTTCTTTCCTTTTACTAACGTTGGGTTTTGTCTCTTCATCTTTCTCTAGTTGCTTTAGGTGTAAGGTTAGGTTGTTTATATAAGATTTTTCTTGTTTCCTGAGGTAAGCTTGTATTGCTATAAACTTCTTTCCTAGAACTGCTTCTGCTGTGTCACACAGGTTTTGGATCATCGTGTTTTCATTTGTAGTTGATTTCTAATCTCATATTGTTGTGGTCAGAAAAGATGCTTGATAAGATTTCAGTTTTCGATAATTTACTGAGGCTTGCTTTGTGGCCCAGCATATGATCTATACTGGAGAATGTTCCATGCACACTTGAAAAGAATGTGTATTCTGCTGCTTTTGGATGGGATGCTCTATAAATTAAGTCCATGTGATCTAATGTATCATCTAAAGCCTGTGTTTATTGATTTTCTGTCTGGATGATCTGTCCTTTGATGAAAGTGGTGTGTTAAAGTTCCCCACTATTTTCTTACCATTGATTTCTCCTTTTATGGCTGTGAACATCTGCCTTATGTATTGAGGTGCTCTTATGTTGGGTGCATATAAATTTACAATCATTATATCTTCTTGGATTGATCCCTTGATCATTATATAGTGTCCTTCTTTTTCTCTTGTAACAGTCTTTATTTTAAAGTCTATTTTGTCTGACATGAGAATTGCTACTCCAGCTTTCTTTTGATTTCCATTTGCATGGAATTTCTTTCCATCCCCTCATTTTCAATCTGAATGTGTCTCTAGGTCTGCAGTGGGTCTCTAGTAGACATCATATATGTGGGTCTTGTTTTTGTATTCATTCAGCCAGTCTGGTTGGAGCATTTAACAGTTTTACATGTAGGGTAATTATCAGTATGTATGTTCTTATTGCCATTTTGTTAATTGTTTTGGATTTGTTTTTGCAGCTCTTTTTTCTTCTAATTTGATGAGTTTCTTTAGTGTTGTATTTGGATTCCTTTTTCTTTTTTGTGTGTATATCTATCTATCATAGAATTTAGACTTGTGGTGAGTGTGAGGTTTTGATATAGCAGTCTATATATACAGGATTGATTTAAGTTGCTGATCTCTTAATTTCAAATGCATTTCAGATAGCCTGCATTTGTATTCTCCTCCCCTCTCAATTCCTGGTTTAGATATCATATTTGTGTGTGGATGATTTCCTATATTTATGGTATGTTTGCCTTTACCAGTGAGCTTTCTCATTTTCTTGTTTCTGGTTGTGCCCTTTTCTTTTTTGCCTAGAGAAATTCCTTTAGCATTCGCTGTAAACCAGTATAGTGGTGCTGAATTCTTTTAGCTTTTGCATGTCTGTAAAGCTTTAGGTTTCCCCATCAAATCTGAACAAGAGCCTTGCTGGGTAGAGTTTGGTTGTAGGTTTTTCCCTTTCATCACTTTAAATATATCAATCCTGCCACTCTCTCTCTTCTGGCCTGCAGAGTTTATGCTGAGAAATCAGCCGATAAAATACCCACCCCCTGCATAAGGTTAGTTGTT
Source organism: Globicephala melas (assembly GCF_963455315.2). NCBI lineage: Eukaryota > Metazoa > Chordata > Mammalia > Artiodactyla > Delphinidae > Globicephala > Globicephala melas. The sequence goes on along the minus strand of NC_083319.1, from coordinate 77,555,216 downwards.
GCTTTTCCCTCATTGCTTTCTATATTTTCTCTTTAATTTCTGTCAATTTGATTACTATGTGTTTTGGCATATTCCTCCTTGGGTTAATCCTGTATGGGTTACTCTGTGCTTCCTGGAGTTGGATGACTGTTTCCTTTCCCATGTTAGGGGCCATTTCAGCTATTATCTCTTCAAATATTTTCTTAGGCCCTTTCTCCTGGACCCCCTCAAATCGAATGTTGGTGCTTCTGACATTGTCCTAGTGGTCTCTTAAACTGTCCTCATTTCTTTGCATTCTTTTTTCTTCATTCTGTTCCATGGCATTGATTTCTGCCACTCTGTTTTCCAGCTTACTTACTTATATGTTCTTCTGCCTCATTTATTCTGCGATTGATTCCTTCTAGTGTATTTTTCATTTAGTTATTGTATTCTTCAACTCTGGTTGCTCTTTATATTTTCTAACTCTTTGTTAAAAACTTCTTGTAACTTCTCACTCTGTGCATCCATTCTCTTCCTGAGTTATTAGATCATCTTTATGATCATTACTCTGAAGTCTTTCTTAGATATACTCTGAACTCTTTCTTAGATAGATAGATTGCCTATCTATCTCCATGTCACTTAGTTGTTTTTCTGGGTTTTTATCTTGTTCCTTCATCTGGAGCATATTCCTCTTCTGTCTCATTTTGTCTAAATTTTTATATATGTGGAAAGTTAGTTAGTTATATTTCTCGACCTTGGAGAAGTGGCCCTCTGTAGGGGATGTCCTATGTGTCCCAGCAGTACACTCCCCTCTCATCACCTAAGCACCAGGGACCAGCTGGTCCCAGGGTAGGTTCTGACCAGTGTGTGCAGACTCAGTTCCACAGGCTGTGGGATTGTAGTTTTCTTGCTTCTGGTGTCTGCCTCCTGGTGGGTGAGGCTGGTCTAGAGACCTGTGCAGGCTTTCCAGTGGGAGGTGCCAGCACCTGCCCACTGGTCAGTGGAGCTATGTCTTGGCCCTCTGGTGGGCAGGGCCATGTCTAAGGGTGTGTCTAGAGGTGGCTGAGGAAATCTTTAGGGAGCCTGTCTCTTGATAGGTGGGGCTTTGTTCCTGCCCTATTCATTGTTTGGCCTAAGATGTCCCAGCACTAGAGCCTACAGGCTGTTGGGTAGGGCCAGGTCTTGGTGCGGATGAACCAAGCAAGATGTCAGCCTGCAGATGAGTACTCCTGGATATGTTCACCACCAGCCTTTATGTCCCAGAGAAAGCCACCACCCCCTCTCCACAAGACCAGCAGGTAGATGTGGCCCAGGCTTCCGTGAAGTCACTGCTTTTGCCCTGGGTCCCAGTACACATGAGACCTTCTCTGTGCCCTGTAAGAGTGGAGTCTCTGTTTCTTCCAGTCCTGTGGAGCTCCTACAATCAATCAAACCCTGCTGGCCTGCAAAGCCAAATGCTCTGGGGGGGTTCCTCCTTCTGATGCCAGACCCCCATGCCTGGGAGGCTGACATGGGGCTGAGAATTCTCACTCCCATGGGAGAACGTCTGCAGTATAATTATTCTCCAGTTTGTGGGTTGCCCACTGTGGGGTATGGGGTTTGATTATATTGCAAGTGCACTTTTCTTACAATCTCACTGTGGTTTCTTCTTTGTCTTTGGATGTAGAATATCTTTTTTGGTAGGTTTCAGTCTTTTTTATCGATGGTTGTTCATCAGTTGTGATTTCTGATGGAAGGAGGTGAGGTCAAGGTCCTTTTCCTTAAGAGCCAGGCCACCTCCACAGGTGTTGAAAGAGGGCAGTGAGCTGGAGTGCTGCAACACGGCCCAGGTTAGAAGCAGGCAGCATGGGGTGACTGCTGTTCCACTGTGAAGCACGTGGTCAGGGTCTGGCCTTCTCTCCAGAGCAGCAGGTACAGGTCTCAGAAGGTCTTTTTAAATTTCTTGAAGAAAATCCATTCTGTTTTGCCTAGTGGCTGTACCAATTTATAGTCCCACCAAGGGTATACAAGGTTTCCCTTCCTCTGTGCATCCTTACTGATGCTTGCTATCTCTTCTCTTTTCAGTGACAGCTATTCTGAAAGGCATGAGGTGACATCTCATTTTGATTTGTGTTTCCCTAATTACTGATATTGAGCACACTTCTGTGTCCCTGTTGGCCATTTGAATATCTTTTGTCTATTTCAGCTCCTTTGCCCCATTTTTAAACTTTTAAACTGTATTATTTGTTCTTTGCTATTGAGTTGTATGTCTTTTTATATTTATTTTGGATATTAACCCCTTATCAGATATGTGTTTTGCAAATATTCTCTCCAAGTCCATTTTTTTCATTTTGTTGGTTGGTTGTTTCTTTTTCCCTTTTAATGTGATGATGTAGTCCCATTTGGTGCTTTAGATGTCATATCCAAAAATCATTGCCAAGATACAGGCGAAATTCTTTGAAAAATGGTGACATAGGAGATCCCAGCTTCCCTATCCTGACAAAAATACACTCCACTTACGAAGTTTTAGCAATACCATGGAAAAAAAATGCTAAAAATAATCACACGAAGAAAGACAGCTTAATTTTGCCTGTATCATCACGTCCCCTAAGCAAGCAGCATTGTTCAGCAATGCTGAACTTCCCAACTAGTAAGAGTTCCTCTCACCAGAAAAAGAAAAGTGGGGTGAGCAACTAGCTTTCTAGCCTCTCCCAGCACCATGTGAAGGTCCAGCTTTGGTACCACCTACCCAGAATGTTTGGTACCACCTACCCAGAATGGCATGAATAGCTAGCTAGGAAAAAGGAAGAAAAGCAGAAGCTATTATCAGCAAACATAGTGGGAGCAATTGCAGTTCACAGAGACTTGGCTCTAAAGACAAATTTAGCAGCTTCTGCCACTGAGGAAGTCACCAGCAGCCTGCACAGATCTCACCAGGTACTCCAAAGGTATTTATGTTCACTAATATGCACCTCACATCCTCCCTGAGCATTATGCACCCAGACCCACACTGGTAGCCTTCTAAGCTCTCAGCAGCTGCAGATATGTAAGCTGCCTGTATCCTTCACCAGCCCAGGTTCCTGCAGCTGCACAATGATTGATAGTGTGCCTGTGCTCAGCCATCCAGCTGTGCACCTGCATGCCATCAGCCTGATGCATATCATTGGCTTCCACTGCAGCATACCTGGAAGGTATTATGAAGCCTTGGGTGAACATCCTGACAGCCAGGGACCCCATAGCTACTTATTAGCTACTTATGGGTAGGGATCAAGTCCTGCTTTCTACTATTGGCTGGCAATGTCATATAAACTTATAGAGAACCCCTCCAGCTTTGCTCCAGGATGTCCCCAGCCTAACTCTCATCATTGGTTCTTACTACAGTGCACCCAGGGGAAAGAGTATGTGGCCACAGAAGAGTACACTGACATCCTGTACTCCCACAGCTGCTTGCAGGTCTGGATCAGACTCTGCCTTCTGTCAATGGCCAGCAACACTGTGCCTACTTATAGCTAGACCTTCAAGCTATGGTCCTGCATGATCCCCAGTGCAGTATGACTACCTAGGGATAGAGTATAAATCCATAGGAGAGCACACTAATACCCAGGTTTTCTGCAGATGCAAAGGAGCCCATAGACGGCCCTTGTTCTTACTTACGGGAGCCAGGGCAGTGTCTACATGTGACCACTGCCACTGCATACGTGCCTGCCCTGGTCCCTAGCTATTGGTCCTGGAGGTGACACTTAGAAGCCCAACAGCCCTTACAGGCACTGTAGTCCCCCTGTGGTGCTCACCAAGAAGTATAACCCTATCAATGCTGTGAACCACAGTGGCCTAAACTGAAGAAACATTAAAACCCCCTTCAGACAGTGCCCCACACTTGTCATCCTGTACCACTTGAGTCATGATCACAGCACAATCCAGTTGTGCTCCCCCTCTACCAATGAAAGGCTTCCTTTAACAAAACTCATCCATGAAGCCTGGAAGACGTGACTGCTCTTTCAAATGCAGATACCTACAGAAGCTTCTAGGGATCACAAAGAATCATGGAAACATGTCTCCACCAAGGGAATACAGTAAACTCCAGTAACTGGCCCCAAAGAAACAGATATCCAGAAATTGGCCAACAAATAATTCAAAATAATTGTTCTACAGATGCTTAGAGGGATATAAGAACACAGAAAAACACTTCAAAGATATTAGGGAAACAATATAAGAACAAAATTAGAAGCTCAACAACGAGGTATTAACAAAACAGAAAACAAGCAGGAAAGAGAATCTGTAAGCTAGAAAACAAATCAATTGAAATGATACAATTAAAACAAATCAATTGAAATGATACAATTCCAAGAGCAAAAAGAATGAAAAGGAATAAAGAAAGCCTAAAGGGGTTATGAGAGACCACCAAAAGAAATAATGTATGCATTACTGGAGTCCCAAAGGGAGAAAGAATTGGAAAGTTTATCTAAAGAAATAATGGCTGAGAATTCCCAAATATGGGGAGAAATTTGAACATCCAATTTCATGAAACTCATAGGTCACCTCAAAATTTCACTCCAAAATGTTTTTTCCTCCAAGACACATAATAAAAAAAATTGTCTAAAACCAAAAAATGATTTTTAAAGCAGCAATAGAAAAAATATTTGCTCATGTAAGGGAACCCTCATAAAGCTCTGAGATTTTTCAGCAGACACCTATTAGACCAGGAGAGAATGGGATGATATATTTAACGTGCTAAAAGAAAGAAACTGCCAACAAAGAATACCCAGAAAAGTTGTTCCTCAGAATTGAAGATGAGATAAAATCTTTCCATAATAAACAAAAGCTGAGGGAATTCACCATCACTAAGGCTGAATTATAAGAAAGCTAACAGGAGTTCCTCAAGCTGAAACAAAAGGACGCTAATGGGCAAATTAAAAACATACAATGCACTGGTAAAAGTAAGCATATAGCCACGTTCATAATACCCTAATACTGTAACACAGTGATGTGTTAACAACTACTTAACTCTAGAATAAAATGAAAGAAACAGATGATTAAAACATAGCTATAGCTTCAGTATTCATTAATTAATACACAATATTGTTTTACAAATGTAAAAGGGGAGAGTAAAAAGATAGGATTTTTGTATTCAAAATTAAATTGTGTTCAGCATATGACAGACCAGTATATCTATATGATGTTTTATGTAAATCTCATGGGAACCACAAATCTACAATAGATACACAAAGGTAAAGAGAAAGAAATCCAAGTATACAACTATATAGAAAATCATCTAGTTCCAAAGGCAGGCAGCAAGAAAGGAAGAAAAGAAAAATGGAACCACAAATCAAACAGAAAACAATAAGATGACATTAGTAAGTCCTTACCCATTAAATATGGTTCAGAACCCAGTTCCTTCTGAGAAAGAAAAATGGAACTGCAAATCAAACAGAAAACAATAAGATGAGATTAGTAAGTCCTTACTTATTAAAATGGTTCTGAACCCATTTCCAATATGAGTGTGGGGGGTTTTCTCCCCATACCACCAAGCGATGCTTGCAACACTATCTGGGTGTCCTAAAATTTAACTTAATTCTGACACTATCTACCCAGATATAGCATCAGATACCATAATTTAAGGCTTCAGTCCCACAAGATTCTAAGTGTTCCACTGTCCCCAAATCTCCAAATGTTCACCAACCCTGAAGCTCTATGACCCCAGTCCTTTTGGGGTTTTATGGAGGCTTTATTGATTAAATCATTGGATAAAGATTCAACCTCCAGCCCCTCTCCCCTCCCTGAAAATCAGGGTGTGGGACTGAAAGTTCCAACTCTCTTAACCCTGGCAACCAGCCCCCATCCTTAGGTGTTTTCCAGAACTCACCTCATTGATATAAAACCAGTTGTGGCAGAAGAGGCTTCTTATGAATAACAAAACACCCATTTCTCCTTTATGGTTCTGAAGTGATCTCAGAAACCTAGGACAAAAGACCAAATATTATTACAAAAGACGCTCCCATTACAAACATACCTCAGAGATATTGAAGGTTCAGTTCAGGACCACTGCAATAAAGTGAATATTGCAATAAAGCAGTCACACAAATTTTTTGGTTTCCCAGTGCATATGAAAGTTATGTTTACACTAGCCTGTTTATTAAGTGTGCAATAGCACTGTGTCTAAAAAAAAAATGTACATACTTTAATTAAAACATACTTTGTTGATAAACCATACTTTGTTGATAAACAGTGTTAACCATCATCTGAGACTTCAGTGAATTGTAATATTCGCTGGTGCAGGATTTGAAATATTGGGAGAATTACCCAAATATGTGACACAGAGACACGAAGTGAGCAAATACTGTTGAAAAAAATGGTGCCAATAGATTTGCTTGACACAGGGTTGCCAAAACCCTTCAATTTGTAAAAAAAAAAAAAAAAAAAACCACACAATAAAATGAAGTACAATCAACTGAGGTATGCCTGTACTCTTATCACAGGAAAGTCCAAGGGTTTTGTGAGCTGTGAGCCAAGAAAGGGGATGAAGGCCAAATATCACACATATCAATAATTACTCTAAATGTTAATAAGTTAAATTTTCCAATCAAAAGGTATAGAGTGGCTGGATAGATAAAACAATAAGACCCAACTATATGTTGCCTACAAAAACCTCACCTCATCCTTAAGGACAAATACATTCAAAGTGAAGGGATGGCAAAAGATATTCTATGTAAGTGGAAACCAAGAGAGAGCAGGAGTAGCTGTATTTATATCATACAAAACAGAATTTAAGCCAAAAAAATAGTAACAAGAGACAGATAATTATTATGTAATATAAGGGGTTCAATTCAACAAGAACATATAAAAATCATAAATATAAGTATACCCACTATCAGGGCACTTAAAAGTATTAAGCAAGTGCTAACAGATTTGAAAGGAGAAAGAGACAACACAATAAAATAGGGGACATCAATAGTGCACTTTCAAAACTGAATAGATCATCCAGACAGAAAATCAATAAGGAATGTTGGACTTAAGTCCATCTGGTCTAATGCATAATTTAACAGATATATACAGACATTCCATCCAACATCAGCAGAATGCACATTCTTCTCAAGTGTCCATGAAAAATTCTCCAGGATAGGTCACAAAATAAGTCTTCACTAATTTAACAAGATAAAATCATACCAAGTATCTTTTCGGTGAAAATTGTATGAAACTAGAAATCAGTAACAAGAGGGAAGCTGTAAAGTTCACAAATATGTGGAGAATAATCAACATACCACTGAATAACGAATGAGTCAAAGAAGAAATCGAGAGGGAAATAAAAAATTTTGAAACAAATTAAAATGGAAGCACAACATATCAAAACTTATGGGATGCTGCAAATCTGTATTAATATATAACAATAAACACCTACATTACTAAACAAGAAATTTCTCAAATAAAAGCCTAACTTTATGCATTAAGGAACTAGAAAAAGAACAAACTAAGCCCGAAGTTAGCAGAAGAAAGGAAATAACAAAGATTGGAGCAGAAATAAATGTAATAGAGACCAGAAAAACAGTAGTAAAGATTTAATGAACCTAAGAGCTGGGTTTTTTTTAAAGATAAACTACGTGGACATTTAGCTAGACTAACTCAGAAAAATGGAGAGAAGGCTCAAATAAATAAAATCAGAAATGAAGAGGAGACATTACAATTGATACCACAGAAATACAAAGGATCGTGAGAGTATCGTGAACAATTATATTTAAACAAACTGGATAACCTAGAAGAAGTTGATAAACTCCTAGAAACATAAAATCTACCGAGATTGAATTGTAAAGAAATAGAGAAGAACCTAAAAAGAACAATATTGACTAAATATATTAAATAAGTTAATCAAAAACTCCCCAAACAGAAAAACTAGAACCAGATGGTTTCATTGGTGAATTCTACCAGAATTAAAAAAGAATTAATGTCAAGTATTCTTCAACTCTTCCAAAAAATATTGTAGAGGGAACACTCCCAAACTCATTTTACAAGGCCAGCATTACCCTGGTACCTGATACCAATGTCATATAAGATATTACAAGAAAATTACAGACCAATAGTCCTGATGAATAAATATGGATGCAAAATTTCTCACTGAAATATTAGCACACCGAATTCAACACCAAATTAAAAGGATCATTCACCATGACCAAGCTGGATTTATCTCTGGGATTCAGGGTTAGTTCAACACACACAAATCAATAAATGTGATTCACCACATTAAAAGAATGGAAAGTCATATGATCATCTCAAGAGATGCAAAAAAGCACTTGACAAAGTGCATCATTTCATGATAAGAAATGCTCAACACATTGAGTATAGAAGGTACATACAAAAAAATAACCTCAAAAATATAGAGCCATATATGACACAACCACAGCCACCTCATCCTCAATGGTGAAAGGTTGAAAGCTTTTCCTCTAAGATCAGGACAAGACAAGGGCGCCCACTCACAGCAGTCCTATTCAGCATAGTACTATAAATCCTAGCCAGAACAATCATGTAAGAAAAAAAATATAAAAGGAATAGAAGTAAAATTGTCTTTGCAGATGATATGATCTTATATATAGAAAATCCTGTTGGTCATTTGTATGTCTATTCAGTTCTGCTGCCCATTTTTTAATAGGTTGTAGGGGGGGTTTTGCTGTTGAGTTCTTCATACTTTAGATATTAACCCCTTATCAGATATATGATGTGCAAATATCTTCTCCCATTCCATAGGTTGTATTTTCATTTTGTTGACTGTTCCTTTTGCTCTGTAAAACTTATTTGATTTAGTGTCACTTATGCATTTGTTGCTTTTGTTGTTTATGCTTTTGCTGTCATTCATATCAAGGGGATTGCTGTTGAGACCAATGTCAAGGAGATTTTGCCCTATGTTTATTTCTAGGAGTTTTATGATTTCACTTCTTAAATATGTTTAAGTCTTTAATCCATTTGGAGTTAACTTTTGTGAGTGATGTAAGATAGGGCTCTAGTTTCATTACTTTGCATATGAATATCCAGTTTTCCCAGCACTATTTATTGAAGAAACTGTCTTTCCTCTCTTGGGTGTTCTTGACCTCCTTGTCAACTATTAGTTGATATGTATGCATGGATTTATTTCTGAGCTCTCAATTCTGTTCCATTAGTCTATGTGCCTGTCTTTTATGCCAGTACTATACTGTTTTGATTACTATAGATTTGTAATATAGTTTGAAGTCAGGAAGTATAATGCCTCCAGTTTTGTTCTTCTCAGGATTGCTCTGGCTATTCCAAGTCTTTCCCAGGTGTTCCTATGACTTCATAAAAATTTTAGAATTGATTTTTTCTACTTCTGTAAAAATTGCTGTTGGAATATTGACAGGGATTGTATTGAATCTATAGCTGGCTTTGGCTACTCCAGACATTTTAATGATATTCATTCTTCTGATCCATGAACATGTAATATCTTTCCATTTATTTGTGTCATCTTAAGTTTCTTTCGTCACTGTCTTATAATTTTCAGTGTAGAGATCTTTCATCACCTTGGTTAGATTTACTACTAAGTATTTTATTGGTTTTGATGCTGTTGTAAATGAGATTCATTTCTTTACTTTTTATATATTTTGCTGTTAGTGTATAGAAATATTATTTAAATCATTGAGGTTGCTGGGAAAGAGAGGAATTTAACCACTAATTATCTTGTATTTCACCAATCCACTGATTATTTACCACTTGCCATAATGATTATTCTGAGAAGAAGCCATTAAAATTATACCTGTATGCTCAACTTTACAAATGTTTCCATGCCAATTTTAGTTAGGTGGAAATTGCTTTGGATTTTAACACTTATTCCCAGTGGATGTTTGTAATTATTTTGCATGTAAATTTGGTACAAGGAGGTAAATGAAGTAAATTCTATCCAGAGGAACAAGACACTGGAGTAGAAGAAATATTTCCCAAATGGATTTGGACTAATAAATGTCAGGAGTGAGTGTCAGGAGTGAGTATCAGGAGTAAAAAGGTGCAGCCAAATAGATACCAAATACTCCCTTTCATTTTTATCTTTTTTCCTTCCTTCCTTCTTTTCTTCTACCTTTCCGTATCTTTTTGCCACCCTCCTTTTCAGATAACATTAGAAGTAGCGTGTTTATTGAAGTAGCACAGGTTTCAAATTCTTCACTTAACTTCCTGACAACAAATATAGGAAGATGGGGCCAGTCATATTATTGTTAGAAAGAGAGTAACACAGTTTTCAGTGAAAGCAAAGATATTTGTGACACCAATCTCTAAAACAATTTTGCTTTGTGGGCCTTCATAAAAGAAAAACTGAAGAATATCATGAACAGTTTCCTGAATAACATTCTATGGCTAATACAGTAATGGGTTTTGCATGGCTGCTTCTTACAGTGCCCTTGGATAAAAGCCACATTTTAATATTAAACTGCAATTTAGGAAACATGGTTCTTTCAGTAGACCAAGTATAAGTTATAATAGTGGACTGCCTTGAAAGAGTATAGATCACAGAAAACACTAACTGACAATGGATGAACCATATATTTCAAATATTTCCTATAAATAGAATGTCTCTAAACTAAATGTGTCATAAGAGCAGACAGGTGCATTCTGTGACAAGGCCTGGAGTGCTTATACTTGGACTTACAAAAAGCAAAGTCATGATAGTGAACAAATTGAGAGGTTGATATACTTTTGTAACAATTAAGAAGTCTAGCCAGCATTTTGCCTTAGTTGGAGGCTTAATCACATAATGCCTTGTGACATCTGGCATATAATTGCTTTATTCTGTTATTTAATTTTTCATATGTGAGTATCAAAGGCACAATGAGAAGAAAACTTCCTGGAGGGCACATGCCAAAAATGTTATATATTAAACTCACTCCCAGTTTCTTAGTATTATATAATGTTTGATAAATGATACATGATTAAACCAAAGAAAGAAGCTCCATCCTAGGCAATTAGCTAGGATCACTAGACATAAAAGAATGTTGGCTTATTGGTGCCAAACCTCATAATTTTAAAGTAGTTGTGACATACACATTATAGCTGTTATGGACTCTAAGCGATTCAGAAAATGAAAATGGCCACATTTACAATTGGCCAAGAGTCCTAAAGATGGGTCAGGGGCTGTACCCCTCATATCACTCTGCCCAAGCTATTGTGCTATCACAACACATTCCAGAAATTAAACCTATAGCTGCCTTTTGTGTCCATTTGGTTTACAAGTTCAAAGAAATGAAAAAAAAAAAAAAAAGTGTGAACATAGCTAGACTCTCACCCACAAAAAGAGAGCTAAGTTTTTATCCCTATAAGAGTTGATAGACAATCTTAATCTATGTATTTGTTCTAGCCTGGTGTTCATTCCATAACCCAAGCATATGCACATATACTATGAAAATAAACGAAGACCAACCAAATTTCAGGCCAAGGGAAAGGTCAACTGTCCAAGATCAGTTGTAAATAGGGACTTAGTTGAGATCTAAGTATAGATTTCTAGATATGAAAGAATAATTAATCCAAAGGCACAAAACAGAATCTCAGCACTGAAATAAGAGAGTACAAGAGAGAAAAAGAAAATTATCCAGCTAGTCTTGAAAGGAGGTATCATAATATGATGTGGGATAGCAAAGATGAAATCTTAGTTTATTAGGATTGGTAATAGAATGGAACCAAGTGGTAAATATGCCTGAGGTATTTTACTGAAAATACAAGGAGGGATCCTTTCCTCTGGTTCTTGACTTCAAATAAGGGATGGATGCTGAACACTTCATGGATGTTCATAAAGAGGCTGCTGTCTAAATCCTTTCAGACATAGTCAAACATAAAGAAGATCTTCCTATGCATAAGCTACATGAGGAATTTTAGGGAATAGGGTGCATAGATCATACAGGTATATACAGACAATGAGATGAACAGCAGCAGACTCTTAAATTAGTGTTTGCAAGCCCTGCAATAAAGCTAAATAAAGGGTCATAGCATTGCTTTATTTGACTTACATATTCAGATTACTATTCAGTGCTTTTGTTGTTGCTATTTAGCAGGTGTTTTATTTATTTGTGTGTTTTTCTCTAATAGCTACATATTTATGTGGAAGGAGCAATCTAATCTCAATCAATCGATCAATCTCTCAATTTATCACTCCACTAAAGGGGAAAGAGAGAGGTAAAGTTATGAAGATGAATCAACATATTCTTAATATTCTTACTGTTATCCAAGGTTGTAGAATATTGTAGAACTTTTTAGATCAGATGGCTGAAGAGCAGAGTGAACAATGAGATGTGGAAGCTTTGATGAAAGATGTAAGGGACTGAACAAGAGGACTGTGTTTGTGTGTATTTTAAGTACAACGTGCAAGTTTAAAAATATGTCCCACTTTAATGGGACATAAAGTGTTTAATTTCAATCCATCCAATGAAGACACTTATTTTTCTCAATGTTAAACCATAAGAGCTATTTTTTAAAATGAGGCTGCTTGGCTGGGGATAATCTTGGTCCAGTCCCTTATCTCTGGGCAAGTTTTCATTAAGACCTTTCTGGTCTTAAATAAAAGATGTCTGCCCTATAAACAGATAAAATCAATGAATGCTTTGTGATATATAGTCACAAAGAACATCTTTGTATATATTACTTGGTTTTTCTACCTTGAAAAATCGAGCAAAAATCAGAATACTAATCACAGTCTCATCTGATTTAAAGTACTACACAAGAAGTAAAATTTTATGACATGCCTCAGAAATGTCCTCATGGGAAAATCTAGAAATTTTACTACATTCATTTTTCTTTGCTGAAATTTAGTCAGCAGAATGGTCAGTATGACTAGTGCATTGATTCTGCTTGTTCTAACATAATGGCAACAAGTGTTACTGACACAAGGAGAAGTTAGTAAGAATGGAACTGCCCAAATATCTTACTTTAGACAGTGGATTCATCAGTAAAAATGATGACATTCTATAGTGTAAAGAATATGAATTTGCAATCAGAAATACTGGGTTTAAACTCTGTTTCTGACACTAACTAGCTTAGTGATGTTGGTCAAGTCAACTGAACCCTTTTGCTCACCTCGTAAAATGTTATGGTTAATCTAACACAATCAGATTTCTTTTCCACTCTTAATATTGAAATTGTAGGGCTTTTATTAAAATTAGACATTTAAATTGTAAAATGTTTTGTTCTAATTCTGTGAAAAATGCTATTGGTAATTTGACACGGATTGCATTGAATGTGTAGATTACTTTGGGTAGTATAGTCATTTTGACAATATTGATTCTTTGAATTCAAGAATGTGGTATATCTCACTATCTGTGTGTGTCATCTTTGATTTCTGAAATAGCCAAAGCAATCCTGAACTAGAAAAACAGCTGGACAATCAGATTCCCTGACTTCAGACTATACTACAAAGCTACAGTAATCAAAACAGTATGGTACTGGCACAAAAACAGAAATATAGATCAATGGAACAGGTTAGAAAGTCAGGAGATAAAACTATGCACCTGTGGTCACCTAATCTATGACAAAGGAGGGAAGGATATACAATGAGAAAAGACAGTCTCTTCACTAAGTGGTGCTGCAGTAAGTGGTGCTGGGAAAACTGGACAGCTACATGTAAAAGAATGAAATTAGAACACTCCCTAACACCATACACAAAAATAAACTCAAAATGGATTAAAGACCTAAATGTAAAACTGGATTCTATAAAACTCCTAGAGGAAAACATAGAACACTCTCTGACATAAACCACAGCAAGATCTTTTTTGATCCACCTCCTAGAGTAATGAAAATAAAAACAAAAGTAAACAAATGGTACTTACTTAAACTTAAAACCTTTTTTGCACAGTAAAGGAAACCATAAACAAAATGAAAAGACAACCTACAGAATGGAGAAAATATTTGCAAATGAAGCAACTGACAAGGAATTAATCTTCAAAATATACAAACTAGCTCAATATCAAAAAAACAAACAACCTAATTAAAAAATGGGTGAAAGATCTAAATAGACATTTCTCCAAAGAAGACATACAGATGGCCAAGAGGCACATGAAAAGGAGCTCAGCATCACTAATTATTAGAGAATGCAAATCAAAACTATAATGAGGTATCACCTAATACCAGTCAGAATGGCCATCATCAAAAAATCTACAAACAATAAATGCTGGAGAGGGTGTGGAGAAAAGGGAACCCCCCTATACTGTTGGTGGGAATGTAAATTGGTACAGCCACTATAGAGAACAGTATGGAGGTTCCTTAAAAACCTAAAAAGTGAGCTACCATATGATCCAGCAATCCCACTCCTGGGCATATATCCAGAGAAAACCAGAATTCAGAAAGACACATGTACCCCAGTGTTCACCGCAGCACTATTTACCATAGTCAGGACATTGAAGCAACCTAAATGTCTATCAATGGAGCAATGGATAATGAAGATGTGGTACATATATACAATGGAATATTACTCAGCCATAAAAAAAGAATGAAATAATGCCATTTGCAGTGACATGGATGGACTTAGAGATTGTCATACCAAGTGAAGTAAGTCAGACAGAGAAATACAAATATCATATGTTATCACTTATATGTGGAATCTAAAATAAATGGTACAAATGAAACTGTTTACAAAACAGAAATAGAGTCACAGATGTAGAAAACAAACTTATAGTTACCAAGGGGGAAAGGGGGAGGGCAGGGATAACCTAGGAGATTGGGATTGACATATTCACACTACTATATATAGAATAGATAACTAATAAGAACATACTGTACATTACAGGGAACTCTACTCAATACTCTGTAATGACCTACATGGGAACAGAATCTAAAAAAGAGTGGATATATGTATATGTATAACTGATTCACTTTGCTGTACAGGAGAAACTAACAAAACATTGTAAATCAACTATACTCCAATAAAAATTAATTTAAAAAATTAGACATTAAAAACCAAAATTGCTCCAAAAGAGGGCTGAACTGAGTTGAACATTCAAATGAGTCATATTAAAAGGCACTACCACCTCGTGAGTTCAAACATGTTACAGATTTTTCATCACACAACTACTGCAAGAGTAAAAGGCAATAAACAATTGGTAAGTTCCTAATCTGTATCAAGAACTTGGTAAAAACTCTTATTTTCATTCTTATAAATTCTATATGACAATCAAATGAGAGCACTGTCAATATCCACATATCAAGTATAGGAAAACTGAGGAACAGAGTGTTTAAATAATTTTCTGTCATATAAATATTTATGAAGAATATAATAGTGATACAACTTATTCTTTTATGAATATTGCAATAGTACCAAAAACTACTAAGTTTCCATAATCTGCCCTAAGGGACCAACCCAGCCTTGGTGGATTTTACCTCTACTTTGTCAGTTTTACATTCCTATATTTCTACGGACTCTCCATCTCTCCTCTTCCTATACCTTTCTATATTTTGTGACTTGAATTCTTATGGTCTCCACAAGGAAAATTCAAGTTATTCCCACCAAGATAACTACAACATATAACAAAATTCAGGTTAAGCATTTAGCCAATTAAGTTATTTTTGTTTCAGCAGACTAAATCATGTTGCTAAGTATCTTGCATATGATAGTCATTTAATAAATTTTTTTTGTATAATGGAGGAATAAATATGACAGGATGCAGTTATAGACCTCATTGGTACACTTCATTATTCTTTAACCACACTGAAACCAGAATTCAACTCTAATATTTATCATTTAAATCTGTGTCTATAATAAATAATTAAGAGTGCTAGAGGACAGAACACTTCTGTAGTTCAGCTAGGTTACACAGGCTACTGATCAAAAATAAAGCTGTTTCTAAAATAAAGCAGCCAAACCCACATTCCTATAATTGGAAGATTTTTCTTTTTAAATAATCTAGATAACTGCCTCAGCATTATTCTTTTCTTTCTTTGTAAAAATGCAAACTAAATGTAAGTCTGACTCACTACTCCTATTTTCAGTTAATCTGCATGATACTTCTACACATTATTCTTCCTAAGTAATTTTCACCTTAAAATACTACCTATTTGTTACTATTATTTAGGAAGTTGTGTTGTGTAATTATAGCATTGCATTGGAAAGAAAGTCTACAAAGCTTAGTTCATAAAATATTCTTTACAATGACACAAAATATTTCTATCTAATTTTTTTGAATTTTTAAAAATGTTCATCATTTTCTGAAATTTCACTAGTATCTCATTTTTTTCAATAAATTTCACTGATTTGGCATAATTCTGACCTCAGAGAGTAAGTACAAGATTACATTATAAATAAAAGATCATGACAATAAAGGGTTGTGTTAACTACTTTAGTATAAATATTAAAGAACAGAAGTATTATATACAGCTATAGCTGCAATAATTTGTTAAGGAATGCACAATATTAAATGTTGTAAATTGTGACACCAGAAATATAAAAGGGCAGGGAAGTAAAAGAGAGGAGTAGATTCATACAAGATAAAAAGAAGGGAATCAAAGCCTACTACTACAGAAAATCATCAATTCAGAAAGGAAGGCATCAAGAGAGAATAAAAGGAACAGTGAGCTAACTTCCAGCCAGAAAACAAATAATAAAATGGCAGTAGTAAGTCCTTACCAATTAATAATTACTCTAAATGTAAATAGATTGAATTATCTAATCAAAATATATAGAGTGGCTAGGTAGATTAAAAAACCATGAACCAACTATATGCAGACTCAGATAAGTTTTAAGAATACATGTTGGCTCAAAGTGAAGAGATGGAATAAAGATACACATGAGAAAGTAGAAACCAAAATATAAAAAGGGGTAGCTATATTTACATCAGAAAAAAATGGACTTTAAGCCTAAAAAAGGAAACAGGAGACAAGAAAGGTCATTATATAATGATAAAGAGGTTAGTTTATCAAGAAGATACAACAATCATAAAAATATGCACCCAATATTGAAGCACCTAATTATATTAGGCAAAAGATAAAAGATCTGAAGGGAGAAGCAGACAATAAAATAACAGTAGGAAACTTCAATTATCTACTTTCAAGAGTGAATAGAGCAAACAGACAAGAAATCAACAAGGTAAAATTTGACTTGAATCATACTTTAGATCAAATCAACCTAACACACAAACAGAAAACATTCCACTTGACAGCAGCAGAATACACATTCTTTGAAGTGCACACCGAACATTCTCTGGGATAGAGCATATGACAGGTCACAAAACAGATCTACACAAATTTAAGTAGATTGAAATCATACCATGTATCTTTTCCAACCATGATGGTATGAAACGAGAAATCATTAACAGGAGGAAAGCTGGAAAATTCACGAATAAGTAAAATTTAAACAACATAGTCCTGAACAATCATTGACTCAAAAGGGGGAAATCAAAAATATGAAATAAAAAATGGAAGCACAACATACCAAAACCTATGGAATGCTGCAAAAACAGTTCTAAGAGAAAAGCTTACAGTGATAAACAATTACATTAGGAAAAAAGAAATCTCGAGCAACCTAACTTTATACCTCAAGTAACTAAAGAAAAAAAATCAACAAACTAAACCCATAGCTAGTAGAAGGAAGAAAATAACAAAAATCAGAGCAGAAATAGAGACCAAAAAAAAAAACCAAACCAATAGAAAAGATCAGTGAAACTAAGAAGTGGTATTTTGAAAAGATAAACAAAGTTGACAAACTTTTAGCTAGACTAAGAAAAAAGAGAAGATGCAAAAGTTAAAATCAGAAATAAGAGAAGACATTATAACTGATACCACAGAAATACACAGACTACAATGAACAACTATATACCAATAAATTGGATAACTTAGAAAAATTGATAAATTCCTAGAAAAATACAACCTATTAAAACTGAACCATGACAAAATAGAAAATCTGAACAAACCAATAAGGAGTAAAGAGATTGAAACAGTAATCAAAACCTCCCAATGCAGAAAAGTTCAGGACAAGATGGTTTCACTGGTGAATTCTACCCCTTTAAGAAAAATTATTGTTAGCCCTTCTTAAAATCTTCCAAGATTTGAATACTTCCAAACTCATTTTATGAGGCCAACATTACCCTAATACAAAAGCCAAATAAGGAAACTCAAGAAAGGAGAACTACAGACCAATATCAGTGATCCCTGATGAATACAGATGCAAAAATCTCAACAAACTATTAGATACCAAATTCAATAGCACATCAAATGTATAATATACCATAAACAAGTGGGATATATCCCTGGAATGCAAGGATGGTTCAACATATAAAATCAACTAATGTGATAGACCATATTAATAGAATTTTTAAAATCATATGATCAGGCTTCCCTGGTGGCGCAGTGGTTGAGAGTCCGTCTGCCGATGCAGGGGACACAGGTTCGTGCCCCCGTCTGGGAAGATCCCACACGCCACAGAACAGCTGGGCCCGTGAGCCATGGCCGCTGAGCCTGCGCATCCGGAGCCTGTGCTCCGCAACGGGAGAGGCCACAACAGTGAGAGGCCCGCGTACCGCAAAAAATATATATATATATCATATGATCATATCAAAAGATGACAAAACACATTTAACAAAATACAAAATCATTTCATGATAAGAATGCTCAACATATTGGTTATAGAAGGAACATACCCCAAGACAATAAAGGACAAACCCACAGCCAACATCATACTGAACAGTGAAAGGTTAAAAACTTTTCCTTTAACATCTGGAATATGACAAGGGTGCCCACTCTTACTACACCTACTTAACATAGTACTGGAAGTCTTAGCTACAGGAATCAGGCAAGAAAATGAAATAAGAAGCCTCCAAATAGTAAAGGAAGAGTAAAATTGTCTTTGTTTGCTGATGATATGATCTTATCTGTGGAAAATCCTAATGACTCCACAAAAAACTTGCTAGAATAAATTAACAAATTCAGTAAAGTTGAAGAATAAAAAATCAACAAATCAATCATGATCCTATACAGCAACAACAAATCATTCAAAATAGAAATAAAGAAAACTACCCCATTCACAATAGCATCAAAAAGAGTAAAGTATTTGGGAATAAATTTAGCCAAGGAGGTAAAAATCTATATGATGAAACCTACAAGACTTTGATGAAACAAATTGAAGAAGACACAAATGGAAAGATATTATGTGTTCATGAATGAGAGGAATTAATATGATTAAAATGTCTGTAGTATCCAAAGCCATCTATAGATTCCATGTAATCCTTTTCAAAATTGCAATGCCACTTTTCACAGAAATATAAAAATTTAACCTAAAGTGTGTATGGAAACACAGAAGACTCCAAATATCCCAAGCAATGCTGAGAAAAAGACTGAAGTTGGAGGCATCACACTTTCTCTTTTCAAACTATACTACAATGCCATGGTAATCAACACAGTATGGCACTGGCATAAAAATACACACATACACGAAGAGAACAAAATAGAGAGCCCAGAAATAAACCCTCACATATATTGTCAACTAATATTTGACAAGGGAACCAAGAATACTTAACAGAGAAAATATAATAATTTCCATTAATGATTGGAAAACTGGATAACCACATGAAGAAGAATGAAAGTGGACCCTTACCTTACACCATACACAAAAATCAATTCAAAATCGATTAAAGACAAACATAAGAACTTAAACCCTAAATCTCCTGGAAGAAAATATCTTTTACATTGGTCTTAGCAATGATTTTTTTGGATATAACATCAAAAGTACAAACAATAACAACAAAAATAAATAAATGGGGCTACATCAAACTGAACTCTGCACAGCAAAATAAACAATCATCAAAATGAAAAGGTAACCTACAGAATGGGAGAAAATATTTACAAATCATATCTCTGATAAAGGGTTAATATCCAAAACATATAAAGAACTCATACAATTCAATAGCAAAAAAAACACCCAAAAGATCCAATTATAAATGTCCAGAGTAACTAAATAGGCATTTTTCCAAAGAATATGTATTCTTTGACCAACAGTTACATGGTTGGTCAAATGACCAACAGGTACATGGAAATGTGCTCAAAATACTAATCATCAGGGAATGCAAATCAAAACCACAATGAAACATCATCTCACAGGTATGGCTATCACAAAAAAGATAAGAGACAGGTATTGGTGAGGATGTGGGGTATGTGGAGAAAAAGAATCCCTTGTGCACTATTAGTGGGAACGTTAACTGGTACATTCATTATGGAAAACAGTATCAAGTTTTCCCAAGAAGTCAAAAATAGAACCACCATACGATCCAGCAACTCTAATTCTAGTGATAATCTATAGTTAACAGAATCATTATCTCGAAGAGATATCTGTACTCCTATGTTCACGGCAGTATTATTATTCAATAGGCAAGGTCTGAATACTACCTATGAGTCCATTGATGGATACATAAAGAAAACAAGGTGTGTGTGTGTATATATATACACACACATACATATATATGTGTATATATATACATATGTGTATATATATATACATACACACACACATACATATACACACGCAATGAAATATTATTCAGCCTTGTAAAACAAGGAAATCCTATTATTTATGAAAACATGGATGAATCTGGAAGGCATTATGCTAAATGAAACAAGCCAGACAGAGAAGGACAAATGCATGGTATAATTATATGTGAAATCTAAAAGAGCCAAACTCATAGAAATGGAGAGTATAGTGTTGGTTAGCAAGGGCTTCAAGGTGGGGGAAAGGGGAAGATATTGGTGAAGGGATACAAACTTCCAAGTATAAGATGAATAAGTTCTGAGGCTTTAATGTACAGCATGGTGATTATAGTTAATTGTACTGTATTATATACTTGAAAGTTGCTAACAGAATAGATCTTAAATATTCTCACCACACACAAAAAGAGGTAATTATGTGATGTGATGGAGGTGTTAGCTAATGCTATGGTGGTAATTATTTTGCAATATATAAAAGTATCAAATCAACACATACACCTTAAACTTACACAGGGTTATATGTCACTGATATATAAATAAAGCTTGGAAAAAACCTTGAACCAGAAATTATATATTATGGCATACCCTCTGTAATATGCACTGAGTTCCTAAAGATCAAAGACTTTTCTTTCCTTGAAGAATCCCATATTATATTCAGGCCACCAGAATGGTAGCCAATTTTTAAATAACAAATTGAAGTGTGAGCAGTGTATTACAGTTCATGCAGGGATCTTGGATCTCATTGTTAGTTTGTAAATTACTTGTGTGTGACTTGGGCACAAACTAGTAGAGAATGATTTCATCAAGGTCTCCAAATGTCTGTTAACTTTGTAACCATCTTGAGTGGACTTATGTTAAATCATCAACATACCAGTAAATTACCCTTTTTGACTCCAAATAACAAATGTTGAAGTATGGAAACAAGATTTTTTCTCTTCTTGAAGATACAGCCTAATATGTTCATTTCCCTAGTGTCTACATTAATGTAGCAATGATAAATTATGGTTTTAATTAGTGGGTGGTCATTGCTGTAAAATTCAAAAAGTCAGAGGAGTTGAATAAAGCAAGCCATTTTAGAAATCTTCACCATGCAAGGTATATTTTACCTGTATTTAAAATTAACTTACAATAGATTGTGGGTCCCTTTGCTATGGTATCCATGCTTAGACAGTTAGCAACCTATTAAAATGTCTTAATTCTGTATGTCTGACCCATTTTACCATGAAAAGTAGTGAGAAAGGATAAATAAATTTTAAAAGGTTTTCTAGTTAGGTTATTTTTAAAGTCATGCACCTTATGCAAGTTTGGGAAAATCTCACCCAGCTGGAATGTTCCAGGAAATAAATGTTCAGTTTAATACGCTTGTCTGGAAAAGAACATGCATTCATTAACTAAGTTTAAAAAAAAAAAAACACCTTCAAAATTAACTGCAGAAAATCTTTCTAAAATATTAGTCACCAGCATTTGAAATATATTTTCATATTACTTGATAACTCTGTATGTTGACTTTCTTCAGATGCATCTTTCTCACCATTTCTCACTCATCTCATTCTAGAAAGACAGTTTCAGGCAGTTTAATAGACAAGAGTGAATGAACTTATGGTTAGCAGAGGGTAAGGATAGGGGTGGAGAGATAGTTAGGGAGTTTGCAATTGACAGGTACACACTGCTATATTTAAAATGGATAACCAACAAGGACCTACTGTATAGCACAGGGAACTCTGCTCAATATTATGTAACAACCTAACTGGGAAAAGAATTTGAAAAAGAATAGATACATGTATATGTATAACTGAATCACTTTGTTGTACACCTGAAACTAATACAACATTGTCAATCAACTATACTACAATATAAAATAAAAAGTCTAGAAAAAAAGAGTGAATGAGCAAAAATTCAAGGTTAATCCCTAGAGGATGCCTAACATAACTTAAATTGCCTATAGTAGTATGCTTTTGCATGACTCCTTTTTTCCAAAGTGAACGAATATTTTTAATGTATACAAATTTTATAATCAATCATATCCCATATAATTTTCATATTTTTTATATATTTTAAGTATTCTATATCAGAAACAAATGTATAACATTTTCATAAATTTTCCATAATTTTTTGATCAAAATTGTACTTTTTTAGTTGATAATCATAGATTAATTTTATTTAAATAATTAGCTCTAGAGATAATCCTAAATATTATTTTCTAAAGAACTTTCAATTTTCAGATGAGAGCTAGAAATCAGCAATACGTCTCATAAGTGTAAGGTTAATATACTTTTCATAAAGCTTTATTGCATCTACTACCTTAACTTATTCAGAAATAATAACCTAAGAAGAATATTTGAGGCAAGGAATAAAAAGTGTTTTAAGTCATTTTTACTGTTTAGGTACACAGCATAAAATTAGAAAAATAAAGAAGTGTATAAAGACATGCATACACAACAATTTCCCAGGATCCCACCCTCTAGCCATAACCACTCACAGCTTCTTCGGAGTATTTCTTTCCACTGTTTTTCTCTTCATGTATATACATGTATGTACCTTCATAATGAAGATCATGTTGCATGTAAACCTGATTTTACTCAATATTAACTAAATATCAGAATTTCACTCAATTTTGTATCATATTTATTGCCTTATGATATGAACATTTCTTAAAAATGACTGCATTAATGGGTATATAATATTCTACATATAGATGTGTCATAATTCACTTAATTAGTTCAACAGTGATGAATATGTTTCAAATTTTTCTATTATATTTAATGACATATCATAGAACATAAATATAGTATTGCCTTTTTGATTAGGATATATTCATAATGATATAGTTTAATAGAGATTTGAATTTAAATTATTTTAGAAGTATTAAAAGCTTCCATAGATCTTAAATGAGTTGCCATTAAGGAGGTATAATTAATTATTTATATCCAAAATTAAATATATATGTCTCAGAAGATAAATTATGTACATGATTATCTTTCTGGTAGTTTAGATAAAATGAAGGAAAATTTAGCAAACTCATATGTGATTGGTTAGCCTATAATAATGAATTTAGCTGTGTGACTTTGTAAATGTTACTTAACCTGTCAGTGCTTCCCTTTCCTCAACAGTTAATGGAGATAATAATACTTCCCATTTATAGAGTTGTGCATGGCACAAAATGAGTGATGACAGATAGATAGATAGATGATAGATAAAAAGAAAGACATGATTAATTATTGCTAAAACATTCAAAGTTGTTTTAGGTATAGTTGTATATTATATTTTGATGAGAGAAAAATATGGTTATCATATTTTTTTACTGTAACTTTGTAATATATGTATATTTTTTTAATTGGAGTATAAATGCTTTACAATGTTGTGTTAGCTTCTGCTGTAGAACAAAGTGAATCAGCTATGTGTATACATATATCCCCTCCCTCTTGGACCTCCCTCCCACAACCCCCCACCCCAATCCCACCCATCCAGGTCATCACAAAGCACCAAGCTGAGGTCCCTGTGCTATACAGCAACTTCCCACTAGCCATCTGTTTTACACATAGTAGTGTATATATGTCAATGCTACTCTCACTATTCATATATTGTTTTAATCAATTGTAAAGATTATAGAGAACAAGTTAAATGAGAATAATATTTTTAAAAACATGAAAAACAGTGCTTCTTAAGAACTTTTGCTTGGTCTAATGCCTATGATCCCCAGGTTTGTCAGACAAGTGAACAATTCCATCTTTAGCAAAGACACAGAATTTAAGATTTCTACTCAAGAGCTTTACCAACTGTCTTCTCTCTGCTGGTGTATAATAAAATTAAGGGAACAAATATCTATCTAAAGCTGAGCCTGAGATAAATGTTTTATAACTCTCAGTATAAGACAGCAGGTAGAATACATGATCTGGCATTTCTTCTATTAGCACAATAATAAGATACAAAGGCCTTTTGCACTGTGGTCCTTCCTTGAGGGAACAAAAGAAAGTGCCAAGGATATGGAATCTCTTTTCCTTTATGGCCCTAGTGATTTATAACTACAGTAGTCTCCCCTTATCCATGGTTTCACTTTCTGTGGTTTCAGTTACCTGTGGTCAACCTCAGTCCAAAAATAGTAAATGGAAAATTCCAGGAATAAACAATTCCTAGGTTTTAAATTGCATGCCATTCTGAGTAGCATGGTGAAATCTCATGCCATCCTGCGCCATTCTGCTCCATCCTGCTCAGGACATGAATCAGCCCTTTGTCCATCATATCCCATTCATTATTCACTTAGTGTAACTGTCTCTGTTATCAGATTGACTGTCCAGGTATTGCAGTGGTTCTGTTCAAATAATCCTTACTTAATAATGGCCTCAAAGTGCAAGAGTAGTGATGCTGGCAATTTAGATATTCTCTTACTGTGCCTAATTTATAAAATAAACTTTATCATAGGTATGTATGTAATAGGAAAAAACATAGTATACGTAGGATTCGGTACTATCTGCAGTTTCAAGCCTCCACTGGGGATCTTAGACTATATCCCCTGTAGATAAGAGGGAAACTACTACTTATATAATAAACCTGACTACATGAAAGCACACATTGTTTCAAAATGCTAATTGTTACCGCAATACACCCCAAAGCCTGGTCTTTGTAGTAATAAAATGTGGCAGCTGCCAGTGATTTCAGTTACCCTATTAATTGCTGAGAAAAAGCATCCTACTCGGTTCACCATAAAGATACGCAACACTTACTTTAAAGAACTCCTAAGAAAATGTTGGAAAACACAGAAGAAAAGAGTAAACGAGAATGAGGCTCTGGGGTAATAGAAAGCTCTCTTGTGACTTCCCTGGTGGTGCAGTGCGTAAGACTCTGTGTTCCCAATGCAGCGGGCCCAGGTTCAATCCCTCGTCAGGGAACTAGATCCCACATGCACGCCACAACTAAGGATCCTGTGGGTCACAACTAAGACCCGGTGGAAGGAAGGAAAGGAAAGGAAGGGGGAGAGGGAGGGAGAGGGAGAGGGAGAGAGAGAGAGAGAGAGAGAGAGAGAGAAAGATTGAAGGATTGTGGCAACCCTATATCAAGCATGTCTAATGGTGCCATTTTCCCAACAATATTTGCTCACTTCTTGCCTCTGTGTCACATTCTGGTAATTCTTGTGATATTTCAAACTTTTCATCATTATTTAACTTGTTATGGTGATGTGTAATCAGTGATTTTTGATGTTGCTATTGCAAAAATATTACAACTTGCTGAAGGCTCAGATAGTGGTTAGCATTTTTTAGCAATAAAGTTATTTTTTAATTAAGATACATACATTATTTTTAGACATAATGCTATCACACATTTAATAGACTACAGTATAATGTAAACATAAATTTTATGTGCACTAGGAAACCAAAATTTTCATGTGTCTCACTTTAGTATGATATTCACCGTATTGCAGTGGTCCTGAACCAAACATGTATCTCTCTGAAGTATGCCTGTTATCCCACTAATAAAAGAGGCCAGGATGACAGAAGTGGAAGCAAAAAAGATGTGGAAGTACATCCTTCAGAAATTATCTTGGGGAGAGAATTAACATTGAACACAGTAACTACAATTATGACGCACTGCAAAGTTTGACACTAGTAAACACCTAAACTTATCTCCCTCTCTTGATTTCTGCTCTTCCCCCAGCTCTTTAGTATTCTTTGTGTACTTCTTTTTTTCATCTCCTTCAAGGTTTTGCTAAGGGAACTTATAAATTGTATCATTCGACCTCCTCATTTGCATATCTCAACCTATGTAATGTGCTCACCAGCTAAAATGAACATAATGGCTGTGAAGGAAACACCTAAATGGCTATTGTAATATGCTAATAAGGTATGTATCTAGAAGAGTAATGAAAAGAAAATAGGAAATGTAGATTTGAGTTCTAGACCACTTTTAGAAGCAATTAAATTAGATAAAGAGATATAGAATTAGACATAGAGAAACAGATTGCAAATTCTGACTATTCCACTGAAGACTAGCCATTTGATCAGAGAATAGTGATATTCAGTAATTTAATCAACATGGAAATGACTACTTGCCTGGCAATTCAAATTATTAAATATAAGGGTTTATTTGTTGTATTTATGTCAATTTAGCGTATTGACCATCATCACAGATACTCTGGGTAATTACATTATGTCTTCCAAAGAAAGCTTGTGATTTATTTTGCAGTGTCAAAAATATGTTTATTTAGGGTTTTAAATGCACTGAACTAATCAGATTACTGAACACTTGCCTAAGACTGTCAATAAGATAATCTTATATAGCCAGACTACCAACAGAGCAAAATAGTTGTGTTTTTCTCAATGAATAAAATAGTAATAATTTAATGGTCATAGTCATGTAACAACTGTAGACTTAAGAATCCATGGGGGGAAAGCACAAATTTTCATAGAATAACTGAACTGTATTAAATTTAAAATTTCATCTCCAATATGCCTCACTCATGAAGTCAGAAAAAAAATGGAACCATTTGTTCATAGAAAATTTACCTGTAATATTACCAAATTACCACCAGATTATATCAAATTTCCATTTTGCTCTTTCTGATGCAGTCATTCATGGAAAACCAATGGGGCCCATGGAAGATAAACAAAATATCAGATAATTGGGTTTAACGGAAAACATTAAAATACAAAAGCATTGAAAAAGGCCATCTAAAAAGAGCCTGTAAATATATGAACCATTATTTGGGCAGAAGTCAGTCCAATATTGTCTCTACTTCCATTTTTGTTACAAGATAGATAAATAATCCTGAATCGCAGGATGATATATTAATATATTTGTCAAAACATGACAAAGAACAGTTAGAGAAAGAGATTAAAGCTAGAAGTTGACTATAATTCCAGATGTAAAATCTCTGGAATTTTGACAAGGGAAAGAAATAGACAATTTGTTACTAACAGTATATTTTTTTTATCATTATCTGATCATTATTCTAAAGCAAGTACAGCTGACCATTGAAGAACATGGGTTTGAACTGCGGGGGTCCAATTATACATGGATTTTTTTTTTTTTAATAAATATGTTCTACAGTTCTACATGATCAATGTTGGTAAAATCCACAGACGCAGAACCACAGATACTGATGGCCAACTGTAAAGTTATACACAGACTTTTACTGGGTAGAGGGTCAGTGCCCCAGACTCCTAGAGTTGTTCAAGGGTCAGCTATATATTCCAAACTGCTCTTTGCAGCACAGTTACTGGAGACATCATTTTGTTGTTCCTTTTCAGTTTAAAAGAAAAGGGAATATATTATGAAAATATTTTGGAAATATTCATACTATGCAAACTAGCAATGTATGTTAGCCTACAGAAGACTATTCTACTGTGGAGAAATTTTCAACTTTCTAACTTAACGTTACCTAGTGCAATAATTAATTATGTATTTCCACTGGACAGGGTGCCTAGGCCTTTGGTCACCCATTATGTCTGTAAGGGTGTTCTGGATGAGATTAACATTTGAGTAGGTAGACTGAGTAAAGCTGATTTCCCTCATTAATGTGGGTGGGCCCCACATATTCAGGTTAAATGCCTGAATAAAACAAAAGACTGACCCTCCAGCAAGTACGAGGAACTTTCTTCTACCTGACTGCCTTTGAGTAAAGCATCAGTTTTTTTCTGCCTTCAGACTTGAACTGAAACATCAGCTCCTCCTGGGTCTTGAGGCCACTGGGCTTCCAACTTGAACAATACTGTGGCTCTCCTAGGTCTGCAGCTTGCCAACTGCAGTTTTTGGGACTTGTAAACCTCCATAACCACATGAGCCAACTCCTTATAATAAATCTTTCTCTCTGAGTGAGAGAAGAAGAGACATCCTATTGGTTTTATCTCTCTGGAACTTCTGAATAATAATCCTAGTAATATAAAGAAAATTTGGCACATATTTTTCTTTTTCTTTTGGCAGACCACTAATAGCATGCTGTAGTGGAAAAATATTTAAAAATGAAGTTATGGGAAAAAAACATTTTAACAAATACTCAACAATTTGCTAAATATATTAATTTTTTTAAATACAAATTTTTTATTCTTCTTTACTGACAAAGGTTTCTAAGGAGTTTGAAAACTACACATTTCAGCCTTTTCTGATAAGTTTACACATATCCAAAATGCACTGAAAAAAATCAAACTGTAATAAATATCATCCTGTAGAGTTCTTTTAAAATGTTGACACTGGGGCTTGGAATAAAAATGTATTATAATTAATATGAATTAACTTTTCAAAAATCAATCAAGGGACAAATAAAAGGGCAGAATTAAAATAAAAGCAAACCATAAAAAAACTAAATATAAATGAAAGGCTGATTCGGCATTGATGACCTTGCATGTAATCTTTTCATTTTACAAAAGAGGCAATGGACATGCAACAAAATATATCTCAGATTTGTTTGAGATTTTGTTTATATTTTTACTTTGGCTTATACATTCTCTACAAATGCTATGGGAAAGAAATAAAACTAAAAACTGAGGTAAAACTAAAAACACTGTATATATTACACTTGTTGATTCTGATACTACTAATGTTATTTATATGAAAATTTATTTGTTATTAAAGAGCTTGAAATTTAATATTTTTATTCTAAAATTCTAAATTATGTAGGAAAATATTACAAAAAATGAAACATAAGGGAAAGAACTAGCATTATTTAAAATATGTGAAATTATCAATATGAAAAATCTAAAAGGAGTAATTAAAAATTAGTTTAATGAATAAAATGGTGAACTAAATTATCTGAATAGTGAGAAGAGATCAAGATGCAGAGTAGGAGGATGCAGAGCTCATCTCCTCCCACAGACACATTAAAAATACACCCACATGTGGGATAATCCTCATGGCAGACAAACGGGAAATAAGCAGAAAGACTCTTATACATCCAAGGTTGTAATAAATATTCACAGAATGTTCAGTAGGAAGGAAAGAGAAGCAATCGGGTCGGGACCTGCACCCCTAGGAGGGGACACAGAAGAAGGGGATTACATGGACTCAATAGTCCTTCCTGGGGACTGAGTGGTTTGAACCACATATTGGCTTCCCAGCTCTGGGGGGTCCAGCACCAGGAGGACAAGTCCTCTTAGCTGGTTTGAAATCCAGTGGAACTGACCAAGGTTCTATAAGAAATCTAGACTCCGCTTGTTAAGATTATACACATGCTTGATTACTCCTGAGGAAAGGTGTGGAGGAAGCAGATTAAAACTGCTTGGGACTCCGGTCGGTTTCGCATGATCACCACAGCCTGAGTCAAGCACCCACTCTGGCCCCTCTTGCTCAGTGGTGCAGCTCCACACTAGGGCAAAGAATGCCATGACCAAGGAGAGTATGCACTTGTGGGGGACAGAGCCGGCACAGCATCAAAACAGAGTGAGGGCAGCCATTCCCGGTGCTCACAGAGGTACTAGATCAGGAGCAGTACGGAACACTGACATGTGTCCCAGGACCACCTCTGTCGGCATCCTGGCCCACGCAGGATGCTCACTGTGGGCCCTCTTGCTCCAGCACTGCTCTCTGGGGCAAAGGGGCCAATGCTTAGAGAGGGAGGAGCACACACTTAGAAGGAACATAACCAGCTCAGATCCAAACCTCAGTGTTTCTGCTCCAGAAACTAGGGAGCCACCCCCATCTCCAATAGTGTGATGACCACTGAGCAAAAGAGAAGCACTGGCTCACACCTGGCTCAGACTCTAGCTACTCCATCTCCAGCCCCAACTCCTACCAAGATGATAGCTGCCAGCCCACTCTGGGGGAAGATGTGATTTGTGCTCACTTCAGATCTAGTCCTCCCACAAACACCACCAGGCACATGCATACAGTATAGGGATGCTCCCACATAATGATACCTCTTCAAGACCAGGAGAGGTAACTATTTCACCCAATTTCATAGAAAAAAAGGAAGGTTAAGGAAAATGAGAAGACAGAGGAATTTGTTTCAAATAAAAACAAGGAAAAAACAACCCTGGGGGAAAAAGCTAATAAAACAAAGATAAATAATTTATGATATAAAGAAATTAAAGCATTAGTAAGAAGAATCTAACTGAATTAGGGAAAAGAATAAATGAACTCAGTGTAAGTTTTAACAAGGAACTAGAAAATATAAAAAGAACCAATCTGAACTGCAGAACAAAATAACTGAAATAAAAACACACTTAAAAAGTTAACAGACTAGGTGATACAGAAGATGCATACATAAGTGTTCAGAAATATAGAATAATGGGAGGAGCATCAAGATGGCGGAAGAGTAAGACGTGGAGATCACCTTCCTCCCCACAAATACATCACAAATACACCTACATGTGGAAAAACTCCTACAGAACACCTACTGAACACTGGCAGAAGACCTCAGACTTCCCAAAAGGCAAGAAACTCCCCACGTACCTGGGTAGGGCAAAAGAAAAAAGAAAAAACAGAGACAAAAGAATAGGGACGGGACCTGCACCAGTGGGAGGGAGCTGTGGAGGAAAGGTTTCCACACACTATGAAGCCACTTCAGGGGCGGAGACTGCGGGTGGTGGAGGGGGAAACTTCGGAGCCACAGAGGAGAGTGCAGCAACAGGGGTGCAGAGGGCAAAGTGGAGAGATTCCCACACAGAGGATCAGTACGGACTAGCACTCACCAGCCTGAGAGGTTTGTCTGCTCACTGGATGGGTGAGGGCTGGGAGCTGAGGCTCGGGCTTCCATCGGATCCCAGGGAGAGGACTGGGGTTGGCTGCATGAACACAGCCTGAAGGGGGCTAGTGCACCACGGCTAGCCAGGAGGGGGTCCAGGAAAATGTCTGGAACTGCCAAAGAGGCAAGAGACTCTTTCTTGCTCTTTGTTTCCTGGAGGAGAGGGGATTAAGAGCGCTGCTTAAAAGAGCTCCAGAGGGCTTCCCTGGTGGCACAGTAGTTGAGAGTCCACCTGCCAATGCAGGGGACACGGGTTCGTGCCCCAGTCTGGGAAGATCCCACATGCCGCAGAGCGGCTAGGCACGTGAGCCATGGCCGCTGAGCCTGTGCATCCGAAGCCTGTGCTCCACAACGGGAGAGCCCGCAACAGTGAGACGCCCACATACCGCAAAAAATAATAAATAAATAAATAAATAAATAAATAAATAAAAGAGCTCCAGAGATGGGCGCGAGCCGCAGCTATCAGCGTGGACCCCAGAGATGGGCATGAGATGCTAAGGCTGCTGTTGCAGCCACCAAGAAGCCTGTGTGCAAGCACAGGTCACTATCCACACCTCCCTTCCCGGGAGTCTGTGCAGCCCTAGACTGCCAGGGTCCCGTGATCCAGGGACAACTTCCGCAGGAGAATACACGGTGTGCCTGAGGCTGTTTCAACTTCACGTAGGCCACTGCCACCACAGGCTTGTCCTGCATTCCGTACCCCTCCCTCCCCCTGAGCCTGAGTGAGAGAGAGCCCCCTAAAGAGCTACTTTAACCCCATCCTGTCTGAGCGAAGAAAAGACGCCCTCAAGCAACCTACATGCAGAGGCAGGGCCAAATCAAAAGCTGAATCCCAAGAGCTGTGCGAACAAGGAAGAGAAAGGGAAATTTCTCCCAGCAGCATCAGATTAAAGCTCCACAATCAACTTGATGCACCCTGCATCTGTGGAATACCTGAATAGACAAGGAATCATCCCAAATTGAGGAGGTGGACTTTGGGAGCAAGACAGATTATTTTTACCCCTTTTCCTCTTTTTGTGAGTGTGTATGTATATGCTTCTGTGTGTGATTTTGTCTGTATAGCTTTGCTTTTACCATTTCTTCTAAGGTTCTGTCTGTCCGTTTTTTTGTTTTTGTTTTTTTTTTAGTATAGTTTTCAGCACTTGTTATCATTGGTATTAGACTGTTCTTTCTTTCCTTTTTTTAAATAACATAAAAATTTTTTTAATAATTATTTTTTATTTTAATAACTTTTTGATTTGATTTGATTTGACTTCATCTTTTTCTTTCCTTCTTTCTCCCTTTTATTCTGAGCCATGTGGATGATAGGCTCTTGGTGCTCCAGCCAGGCGTCAGGGCTGTGCCCCTGAGGTGGGAGAGCCAAGCTCAGGACATTGGTCCACAAGAGACCTCCCAGATCCATGTCATATCAAATGGTGAAAATCTCACAGAGATCTCCATCTCAAAGCCAAGAACCAGCTCCACTTACCAACCTGCAACTTACAGTGCTGGACACCCTATGCCAACAATTAGCAAGACAAGAACAAAGCCCAAACCATTAGCAGAGGGGCTGCCTAAAATCATAATAAGGTCACAGACACCCCAAAACACAACACCAGAAGTGGAACTGCCCACCAGAAAGACAAGATACAGCCTCATCGACCAGAATATAGGCACTAGTCCCCTCCACCACGAAGTCTACACAACCCACTGAACCAACCTTAGCCACTGTGGGCAGATACCAAAAACAATGGGAACTACGAACCTGCACCTGTGAAAAGGAGACCCCAAACACAGTAAGTTAAGCAAAATGAGAAGACAAAAAAACACACAGCAGATGAAGGAGCAAGGTAAAAACCCAGCAGACCTAACAAATGAAGAGGAAATCAGCAGTCTACCTGAAAAAGAACTCATAATAATGATGGTAACAGTGATCCAAAATCTTGGAAATAGAATAGACAAAATACAAAAAAGGTTTAACAAAGACCTAGAAGAACTAAAGAGCAACCAAACAATCATGAACAACAAAATAAATGAAATTAAAAATTCTCTAGAAGGGATCAATAGCAGAATAACTGAGGCAGAAGAACGGCTAAGTGACCTGGAAGACAGAACGGTGGAATTTACTGCAGTGGAACAGTATAAACAAAAAAGAATGAAAAGAATTGAGGACAGTCTCAGAGACCTCCGGGACAATATTAAACACGCCAACGTTTGAATTACAGGGATCCCAGAAAGAGAAGAGAAAAAGAAAGGGACTGAGAAAATATTTGAAGAGATTATAGTTGAAAACTTCACAAATATGGGTAAGGAAATAGTTAATCAAGTCCAGGAAGCAGAGAGAGTCCCATACAGGATAAATCCAAGGTGAAACATGCAAAGACACATATTAATCAAACTGTCAAAAATTAAGTAGAAAGAAAAAATATTAAAAGCAGCAAGGGAAAAACAACAAATAATATACAAGGTTAACAGCTGATCTTTTAGCAGATACTCTGCAAGCCAGAAGGGAGTGGCAGGATATATGTAAAGTGATGAAAGGGAAAAAACTACAACCAAGATTATTCTATCCAGCAAGGATCTCATTCAGATTTGACAGAGAAATTAAAACCTTTATATACAAGCAAAAGTTAACAAAATTCAGCACACCAAAACCAGCTTTACAACAAATGATAAAGAAACTTCTCTAGGCAGGAAACACAAGAGAAGGAAAAGACAGTAACAAACCCCAAACAATTAACAAAATCGTAATAGGGACGTACATATTGATAATTACCTTAAATGTGAATGGATTAAATGCTCCAACCTAAAGACACAGGGTCACTGAATGGATTCAAAAATAAGAGACACTGACACTGCAGAAATACAAAGGATCATGAGAGATTACTGTAAGCAACCATATGCCAATAAAATCGACAACCTGGAAGAAATGGACAAATTCTTAGAAAGGCACAACCTGCCAAGACTGAATCAGGAAGAAATAGAAAATATGAACAGACCAATCACAAGCACTGAAATTGAAACTGTGATTAAAAATTTTCCAACAAACAAAAGCCAGGATTAGATGGCTTCACAGCCGAATTCTACCAGCATTTAGAGAAGAGCTAACACCTATCTTTCTGTAACACTTCCAAAATATAGCAGAGGGAGGAACTCTCCCAAATTCATTCTATGAGGCCACCATCACCCTGACACCAAAACCAGACAAAAATACCACAAAAAAAGAAAACTTCAGGGCAATATCACTGATGAACATAGATGCCAAAATCCTCAACCAAAAAGTAGGAAACAGAATCCAACAGCACATTAAAGGGATCATACACCATGATCAAGTGGGGTTTATCCCAGGAATGCAAGGATTCTTCAATAGATGCAAATCAATCAATGTGATACACCATATTAACTAACTGAAGGAGAAAAACTATATGCTCATCCCAATAGATGCAGAGAAAGCTTTTGACAAAATTCAACACCCATTTATGATAAAAACCCTCCAGAAAGAAGGCATAGAGGGAACTATCCTCAACATAATAAAGGCCATATATGACAAACCCATGGCCAACTTCATCCTCAATGGTGAACAACTGAAACCATTTCCACTAAAATCAGGAACAAGACAAGTTTGCCCACTGTCACCACTCTCATTCAACATAGTTTTGGAAATTGTAGCCACAGCCATCAGAGGAGAAAAAGAAATAAAAGGAATCCAAATCAGAAAAGAAGAAGTAAAGCTGTCACAGTTTGCAGATGACATGATACTATACACAGAGAATACTAAAGATGCTACCAGAAAACTCCTAGAGCTAATCAATGAATTTGGTAAAGTAGCAGGATACAAAATTAATGTGGAGAAATCTTTTGCATTCCTGTACACTAATGACGAAAAAATCTGAAAGTGAAATTAAGAAGACACTCCCATTTACCACTGCAACCAAAAGAAGAAAATACCTAGGAATAAACCTACCTAAGGAGACAAAAGACCTGTATGCAGAAAATTATAAGACACTGATGAAAGAAATTAAAGATGATACAAATAGATGGAGAGATATACCGTGTTCTTGGATTGCAAGAATCAACATTGTGAAAATGACTCTACTACCCAAGGCCATCTACAGATTCATTGCAATCCCCATAAATCTACCACTTGCATTTTTCACAGAACTAGAACAAAAAAATTCACAATTTGTATGGAAACACAGAAGACCCTGAAGAGCCATAGCAATCTTGAGAAAGAAAAATGGAGCTGGAGGAATCAGGCTCCCTGACTTCAGACTATACTACAAAGCTACAATAATCAAGAGAGTATGGTACTGACACAAAAACAGAAATACAGATCAATGGAACAGGATAGAAAGCCCAGAGATAAATCCATGCACATATGGTCCCCTTATCTTTGACAAAGGAGGCAAGAATATACAATGGAGAAAAGACAGCCTCTTCAATAAGTGGTGCTGGGAAAACTGGACAGCTACATGTGAAAGAACGAAATTAGAACAATCCCTAACACCATACACAAAAATAAACTAAAGTGGATTAAAGACCTAAATGTAACTCCAGAAACTATCAAAATATTAGAGGAAAACATAGGCAGAACACTGTATGACATAAATCACAGCAAGATCCTTTTAGACCCACCTCCTAGAGAAATGGAAATAAAAACAAAAATAAACAAGTGGGACCTAATGAAACTTAAAAGCTTTTGCACAGCAAAGGAAACCATAAACAAGACTGAAAGACAACCCTCAGAATGACAGAAAATATTTGCCAGTGAAGCAACTGACAAAGGATTAATCTGCAATATTTACAAGCAGCTCATGCAGCTCAATATCAAAAAAACAAACAACCCAATCCAAAAATGGGCAGAAGATCTAAATAGACATTTCTCCAAAGAAGATATACAGATTGCCAACAAACACATGAAAGAATGCTCAACATCATTAACCATTAGACAAATGCAAATCAAAACTACAATGTGATATCACCTCACACCAGTCAGAATGGCCATCATCAAAAAATCTACAAACAATAAATGCTGGAGAGGGTGTAGAGAAAAGGGAACCCTCTTGCACTGTTGATGGGAATGTAAATTGATACAGCCACTATGGAGAACAGTATGAAGCTTCCTTAAAAAACTAAAAATAGAATTACCATACAACCCAGCAATCCCACTACTAGGCATATACCCTGAAGATACCATAATTTTAAAAGAGTCATGTACCACAATGTTCGTTGCAGCTCTATTTACAATCGCCAGGACATGGAAGCAACCAAAGTGTCCATCGACAGATGAATGGATAAAGAAGATGTGGCACATATATACAATGGAATATTACTCAGCCATAAAAAGAAAGGAAATTGAATTATTTGTAGTGAGTTGGATGGACCTAGAGTCTGTCATATAGAGTGAAGTAAGTCAGAAAGAGAAAAACAAATATCGTATGCTAACATATATATATGTGGAATCTAAAAAAAAAAAATGGTCATGAAGAACCTAGGGGCAAGATGGGAATAATGACACAGACCTACTAGAGAATGGACTTGAGGACAAGGGGAGGGGCAAGGTTAAGCTGGGACAACGTGAGAGAGCGGTAGTGTATATATGTACATATATACACCACCAAATGTAAAATAGCTAGCTAGTGGGAAGCAGTCTCATCACACAGGGAGATCAGCTTGGTGCTTTGTGACCAGCTAGAAGGGTGGGATAGGAAGGGCTGGAGGGAGGGAGATTCAAGAGGGAAGAAATATGGGGATATATGTATATGTTTAACTTATTCACTTTGTTATAAAGCAGAAACTAACACTATTGTAAAGCAATTACACTCCAATAAAAATGCTAAGAAAAAACAAAGTTTCTGACCTAAAGAATAAAAATCGGCTGAAATAGGGCTTCCCTCATGGAGCAGTGGTTGAGAGTCCGCCTGCCGATGCAGGGGACACGGGTTCGTGCCCCGGTCTGGGAAGATCCCACATGCCATGGAGCAGCTAGGCCCGTGAGCCATGGCCACTGAGCCTGCGCGTCCGGAACCTGTGCTCCGCAACGGGAGAGGCCACGACAGTGAGAGGCCCGCATACTGCAAAAAAAAAAAAAAAATCGGCTGAAATGAAAAAAAACGATAGGGTTATGGAAATCACCAAGTAAGAACAGAAAAAAAAAAAATTTAAATAAATGAGAACAGTTTAAGATATCTCTAGGATAACATGAAGCATGCCAACATCACATTATAGATGTTCCAGAAGGAGGAGGCAGAGAGGAAAGGGTCAAATATGTATTAATACAATTATAGCTTGAAAACTTCCTGAACCTGAAGAAAGAAATAGATATCCAGGTACAGAAAGCATACAGAGTTCTAGACAAGTTGAAACGAAAGACCAAAGACATCAAGACATATCATAATTAATATGGCAAAAATTTAAGACAGAGAATTCAAAATGCAGCAAGAGAAAAAGAGAGTCACATAAAAGTCAACCTCCATAAGGCTGTCAAATGATATTTCTGCAAAAGCTTTGCTGGCCAGAAGGAAGTGGCATGATATTTTAAAGTACTGAAAGGGGAAGACGTACAACCTAGGATATTCTACCCAGTAAGTTTATCATTTAGAATTGAAGGAGAGAAAAAGAACTTCTCAGACAACCTACAACTAATAGTATATCAATCCTAATATGGCCCTAAAAGAAATGTTAAAATGTCTTTTCTAAGTGGAAAAGAAAAGGCTATAAGAAGTCAGAATCTATGGGAAAGGAAAAGTCCCACTAGTAAAGGCAAATATATAGAGTAAAGGATGTGGATCAACAACTTAAATAAGCTGTTATGAAGGTTAAGAGACAAAAAATGTAAAATCAACTATGACTACAATAAACAGTTAACTAATAGACATGAAGATGTAAAATATGACATAAAAAACACAAAACATTGAGTAAGAAAATGTAAATCTTTCAGAATGTGTTTAAACTTAAATGACTACCAATTTAAAATAAAAATATAGCTATAGGTCAACATATAAAAGCCCCATGGTAACCATAAATCAAAAACCTATAATGGATAATAAAAATCAGTGAGGAAATAAATTTTTAAAAGACCAAAAGAAACAGAACAGACAGAAAAGATCTTGAAACCAAGAGTTGGTTTTTTGAGAAGATAGACAAAATTAATAATCCTTTATTTTGGCTCATCATGAGAAAAAGAGGGAGGACTCAAATAAACAGACTAAGAAATAAAAGAGGAAAAATTACATCCAATATCACAAATATACAAAAAAAATTATAAGAGAATACTACAAACAGTTCTATACCAACAAATTGGACAATCCAGAAGAAATGGATAAATTCCTATAAACCTACAGCTTTCCATGACTAAATCAGGAAGAAATATATAATCTGAACAGACCGACCACTAGTAGTGAAATTGAATTTGTGATTAAAAAAAAAAAAGAAAAGAATAAAACCTCCCAGCAAACAAAAGCCCAGGACCAGATGGTTTCTGGGGAATTCTACCCAACACGAAAGACCTTATACCTATCCTGCTCAAACTATTTCAAAAAAATGGAGATGACAGAACACTCCCTAATTCCTTCTATGAGACCACCATTATCCTAATACCAAAACAAAAGACACTACAAAAAGGAAAAGAAAATTACAAGCCAATATCCTGGTGAATATACATGCAAAAGTCTTCAACAAAACAAACTAAATCCAATAATACATAAAAAGGACCATATACCATGATCAAGTTTGATTCATTCCAGGGTCACAAGGATGGTTCAACATAAACAAATTAATCAATGTAATACACCACATTAATGAAAGAGAAGAACCACATGATCATCTCAATAGATGCAGTCAAAGCATTTGACAAAATTCAACATCTATTCATGATAAAAATTCTCAACAAAGTAGGTACAGAGGGAACATAGCTCAATGTAATAAAGGTCATTTATGACAAACTAACAGCTATCATACTCAATGAGCAAAACCTTTCAGCTGTAAATCATGAATAAGACAAGGATGCCCATGCTTGCCACTTCTATTTAACATAGTATTGGAATTCCTAGCCACAGCAATCAGACGAAAGGAAGGAAGGAAGGATGGAAGGGAGGGAGGAAGGGAGGGAGGGAGGGAGAGAGGGAGGGAAAAAGAAAAAAGAAATAGAAGCCATCTATATTGCAAGGGAAGAATTGAAGGTGTCACTATTTGTAGATAACATGATACTACATAGAGAAAACCCTAAAGTCTCTATCAAAACTATTAGAACTAACAAATTCAGAAAATTTGCAGGATACAATATTAACATACAGAAATCTGTTGCTTTTCTATACACTAATAATGAACTATCAGAAAGAGAAAGGAAGAAAATAATCACTTAAAATCACATCAAAAATAATACCTAGGAATAAAATTAACCAAGGAGGTGAAACACCTATACTCTGAAAACTATAAAACATTGATGAAGGAAATTGAAGGTGATACAAAGAAATGGAAAGATATCCCATGTTCATGAATTGGAAGAATACTGTTAAAATGTCCATACTACCCAAAGCTATCTACAGACTTATTTCAATCCATGTTATAAAACACCCATGACATTTTTCACAGAACTAGAATAATCTTAAAATTTATATGGAACCACAAAAGATCCTGAATAGTCAAAGCAATCTTGAAAAAAAAGAACAAAACTGGAGGTATCACCCGCCCTGTCTTTCGACTATACTACAAAGCTACAGCCATCACAACAGTAAGGTATTGGCACAAAAACAGACACATAGATCAATAAGCAAATGTAACTCGACACATTCCATTTATGATTTGTTTTTTTGTTTGTTTGTTTTGGGTTTTTTTTGACACATTCCATTTAACTAGCATTCAAGAATATTAAAAGTAAGGCTTCCCTGGTAGTGCAGTGTTTGAGAGTCTGCCTGTTGATGCAGGGGACACGAGTTCATGCCCCAGTCCGGGAAGATCCCACATGCCACGGAGCAGCAAGGCCCATGAGCCATGGCCACTGAGCCTGCGCGTCCAGAGCCTGTGCTCCACAACGGGAGAGGCCACAACAGTGAGAGGTCTGCGTATGGCAAAAAAATAATAATAATAATATTAAAAGTAATTGACAGTGATAAAATCAGAAAGGAGTTGCTTCTTGGTAGGGCTTGGGGGTGGCTTTGAATTGACTGGAAGTGAACTAGAGGGATATTTCTGGGTAATGGATATGTTATATATTTGTATTAAGATGGTGGTTGCCAGGGTTCAATTGTTTGAACATGTCAAGCTGAATACTTAAGTGTAGTGCATTTAACCATCTGTAAATGATTTTTCAATTATAAAAATAAGGTTAACAAGTAAAAAGTTCTCCTAAGATATCATTCATAACAATGTTTGGAGAAGATGAAGACTATCTGTAAATGGCATATCAAGGGAGGGGGAGCGTTGGCAGTCATGTGCTCAAGCAAGGAGGAATGTTTTATGACTAATATTGTTTAGAATTATTGGTGTATGGTGATTATTTTAAAAAGGGTAAATAGACTGCTAGTTAATTCTATTGTTATTTTATCTATATAGACAATGCACCCTTTTATTTTCTGTACCTGGGTTAACAAATAATACAGATTGGAACTTGCCAACTATTTAGTGCATAAGTCTCAAGCTTGAGTGAAAATGGTTGCAAAACATTTT
Organism: Globicephala melas; assembly: GCF_963455315.2. Taxonomy (NCBI): domain Eukaryota; kingdom Metazoa; phylum Chordata; class Mammalia; order Artiodactyla; family Delphinidae; genus Globicephala; species Globicephala melas. Next base: position 77,514,532 of record NC_083319.1, on the reverse strand, counting down.
TTAAAAAATTAGAGAACCTGAAGAAATGTTACGTGAGAAAAATCAGAAAATAACAACAGGAGAACAAGCAGAAGCTGAGTGAATAAGTCAAAAAGTAGAAGAGCAAAAGAGAGATTCCCCCCAAAATAATAGATTCGATAAAACCCAAACTGGTATTCACTGAAGAAGTCTATGAAGTTCTTTGCTGCTTGAGTGGCAGAAGCATTGCCAACTTGGGTACTAATTAAGTCAAGCAAACAAGAAAATAGAAATGCTTAGAACACGAACTATCATAAATACCAGATATACTCCAAGAAGATGGGATTAGCAAACATTTCTGGAAAATGTTCCTTTATACCAAAACATATTTTAAAGCCAGTAGAATCTGGTGAAATTTTATTCTCCCTATAGAGGCATGTCAGCAGTAGTTACAGCTCTCAGTAGTGGTCTTGAATTTTGTATGCTTTAAGCAGAGATGGAAATAGCATCTATTGAAGTACAGGTCCAGCTACTTAGAGAACTTTCTGGATTTCCTTTTTTCTTATATGTACTTAATAAGTCCCTTTTATCTTTGGTTTCCTGACTTATTCTTCTTTCCTTGCAACTTGAAAGGGCCTAAGAAAAAATCTAATTACTAGATTTCAGATGGTAGACTTTTATAAAGTAAAATAGTCAGAAATGCTATAGAGTTTTAGAATATAATGTGAGATTTTATTAAGAAACGTTAGTGAGTTTTAAGATATATCATTTTATAGGCTTGTTCGAATCATCATTTTCCATTTCTAGTGAATACTAAGGGAATGTAATGAATGAGGGTTATAGCTGCCTATGTAATCACCATATTTTATAGTTGAATGGTAAAGGAAATGCTGCTAGAAATTAGCTAATTTGGATAGCTTTTGTTTAAAACTAAAATCTCAATTTGTTAGTAAAATTTTTCTTCTATATCATATATTGAGGATTGGATAAAATCTATAAGCTTAGACCCTTATGAGGTTTAGACCCAGTAACTATTCTTTTTTCTTTTACAAACCACATATTGTATCATAAGCAGTTTTATTTTTAACTTAGGTAGAAAGAGTGTCTAGTACCAGCTTTTCACTGTTGAAGAGTGTGCCCAATGGCAATTAATTAGATTTAAATGTATGTTATGATGTGTTAAGAATTTTTAAAGGGAATTTTTAAACATGGCAATTATTTTACTGAAAGTTATAGTATAGTTAACTTAAAAAAATGGATATATATTTATGATATCAAAGTTTAAGTGATTCCATTTAGTTTTAAAGATAAAACAGAAGATGAAGTAGACATTTTTCTTTACTGTTTTACCATTTTTTTAATTCAACAAATATTGATTGTTGCTGAAAATACAAAGCTATGCATGATCACCTGCCTTCAATACGTTTATAGAATACAAACAAGGTAAAAGCAAAGCATAGGCAGGTAGCTACAATACAAAGTAATTGTGATGATTCTGAAAGAAGACAGTTCTATAAGTGCTAGAAGAAGGTAAGCATTTTGTTGGTTGGGGAAGAGCAAAGGTTTATTCAGTTTGGAGCCATATCTCCTTTGTAATTATTTTTAGTGTTTTTTAGAACTCTTCTTTTGTGTAGCTCACTCCTTTCTAATATTCTGCTCCACAAATCCCAGCCACCTTAACCATTCTCTCTCTTTTCACGTCAGTGGGACCGTGATGCTTTGCTTGAGTTGCTCTTCCCTTAACCAGGCAGAAAGGTGGGTGATCATCGGTCTCACTCCAGTTGTATAGTTATTTAGGAGGGAAAAAGAGTAATTAATGAACCTTGTTGCTTTGGCTAATGAGATTCCAGTTAGAGATTTTCAGCTTCTTTTAGCTACCTATGATAGCGTATGAGACAAGAGACATGAGTTAAAGAAGAAACTGATTAGTCTTTAAGAAGACTGTAAAGCAAACAAAAAGAATAGAGCATAGTAAAAGGGGTATTACAGACATGAGGAGGTGAAATGGGGGTGGAGGGAACAGGTTACAATATGAATTAGAATAGTTAAGGGAAACCTATCTGAGAAGGATGGAATTGAGCAAAGCTTTAAGATGGTTAGAGATTTAGCCAAGAACGTATCTGGGGAAAAGTAACTTGCATGCAGAAGACTGAAGCAGTGTCACTGAGACAAGAGTATGCTTGGCATTAGAGAAACACCAATGAGCTAAGTGAATATGGTGTAGGGTAGAAGAAGATGCTATCTAGAGGTGATGAGGGAAGACCATTACCTTCGAGACTGTGTAAGGATTCTGGCTTTATTGTGAATGAAATGGAGAGCCATGTAATATGGTGTTTTGATCCGATTTGAGGATATATTCTAAGTTATATCTTAAAATATTTATTCTGGCTGCTCTACGTAAGGATAGTAGACATTAGAATTTCAAAGTAAATAGGGAGGCAGGTTTAAAAACAAGGGAACCATCTAGGATTGCAATGATTTAGAAGAAAGTTGATGGTATCTCCGATCTTCTGATAGCGGTACAAGTAGTGAAGATTCAGGTTATGAATATATTTTTAAAATAAAGTAACCATAATTTCCTGGAGGGATAAATGAGGAGTGCAAGAGAATCCAGGATATCTCCAGGTATTATAGCCTGACAATTAGAAATGGAAGTGCCTTTAACTGAGATGGAGCAGGTGGTGGATGGAGCATGCTGGGGTTAGGAGGGTAATGGAAATAGTAGTTCAGATTTGGAAACATCAATTTTGAGATGACTATTAGAATTCCAAGTGGCTACTTCAATACATGACACAGTGATTGATTATTGAAGCACTAAACCATTAGATTATGTGATACTTATGGAAAGGGACCAGGACATGTTTATCTTTAATTTCCCATGGCACATAGCACAGAGAAGAATATATTACCATATCCAATGCCTCTCATTCTAATTATTCACTGCATTTCTAGAGTAGTCTAGCAAATGACTGTAATGACTGTAGTTTTAAACAAATTAGAAGGATTTTTAAGTGGCTTTAAGATGCAATGTTAAAAAATAGAAACAAAACATTCTTAAAGCATAAAATACACAAGAAAATATAGAGCAGGAGGTTTCTATGAGTGAACATGCTTTACTTGGCTGTGCTTACTTTGTTTTACTGAATCAGGGTGGCTATATAACAGTACAAAACCACACATCTTTTGTAGGTTTCTGTTTTCTAAAGTTTCTTCTCTATCTATCCTTTGTTGTTCTAAATATAACTCTGTAACCATACCACAGAAGTTTTTCTCTTGAATTTCTCAGAATTCTACAGAATATATATTACTGAAGCACATTCATATGAGGGCTAACAAAGTAGATAAAACATAATTCTTCTCATAGTGAAGACACTGTAATCCTGAATATGGAAACTGAGTATTCATACCAATTATGAACAAGAAATCAGGATTGCAGTGTGGAGTAAATATTAACATTTTAAAATATGAGTCTTTATTTTACATGTATATCAAAATCCTCCCTAGTAGATTTTTCTCACTAGACTTCTAACATAGAAATTCTATTACAATACATATTATACTCTCCCCATTACACTGTCTCTTGGCCTGAAATTTTATATGTCCTGAGGCAAAAATGACAACTACTTTTAAAATCAATTTGATCCATAAGTGTTGTTTTTTTGTTGTTTTTTTTTTTTTTACGGTACGCGGGCCTCTCACTGTTGTGGCCCCCCTCGCTGCAGAGCACAGGCTCCGGACGGCAGGCTCAGCAGCCATGGCTCACGCACCCAGCCGCTCTGCGGCATGTGGGATCCTCCCAGACCGGGGCACGAACCCGTGTCCCCTGCATCGGCAGGCGGACTCTCAACCACTGCGCCACCAGGGAAGCCCCCTAAGTGTTTTTTTAAAATAGTATTTTGTCACAATCAGTGTAATAAAACTATAATTTGCTCTTAATAATGTAACTTTAAATCAAATCAATTACCTATAATAGATGCCTATATCAAATAATGGCATATATGTTTTTGAAGGGAGATTATGTATATCAAAGTGAAAATCAGAATTTCATGCTTAGGCCTTTCTAGTTAATAGCTCGTCTTCACATCTTACATTACAGGAACCAACTTGACTGGCATCTTCTATGGTTGTACATTAGAAGTTAAGTCTTGTGAATGCCTGTCTATGTTTGCTACTGAGTGAGACTTACCAATTTTAGTCATTTATTCCTAATTTATAGTGATACCCAGCCTAAGTTATGGGATCACTTTAGTCCAACTATAAAATATTTATAAGAGTATATGTGGGGGAGAAAATGGACCACACCAACAAAAAAATTTCCTAAGTTACATTATTTTGTATATGCAGTCAAAAATAGATATTTGTAAAAAAAAAAAATCCACATTCATACTATGTAGGGTTTAAAAACTTTTGATTAGGGAATTTCAAGATAAATGAAAAGAAAAGCAGGGCAAAAGATCTGAAGTGACATCGCACCAAAGAAGATATATAGATGATAAGTATATAAAAAGTTGCTTGAAATCATATGTCATTAAGGGATTGCAAATTAAAACAATTATGAGAACCACTACACATCTTTCAGAATGACTAAAATCCAAAATACTGACAATACCAAATCCAGATGAGATACAGAATAAGATCAACTCTCATTCATATTGATGGGAATACAAAATAGTACAGCCACTTTGGAAGACACTGTGGAAGTTTCTTACAAAGTCAAACATAGACTAACCACTCAACCCAGCAATCATGGTCCTAGGCATTTGCCAAAATAAATTGAAAACTATGAATACACAAAATCTTGTACATGGGTGTTTATAGAAGATTTATTCATAATTACCAAAACTTAGAAGCAACTAAGATGTCCCTCAATAAGTTAAGGACTGTGGCTCATTCACATAATATCATAATATTCATCAATAAAAAGAAATGAGTTATCAAGCCACAAAAGAGAATGGTAGAACCTTAAATGTATATTGATAAGTGAAAGAAGCAAATCTGAAAAGGCTACATACCATATAATTCCAACTATATGACATCTGAAAAAGGCAAAACTATAGAGACAATGAAAAGATCAGGAGTTGTAGCACAGGGGAATTTTAGGGCAGTGAAACTATTCTGTATGATAATGTAATTGTGAATACATGATATTATACATTTGTCAAACCCATAGCAATGTAAAACACCAAGAATGATCCCTAATAAAAACTATGGACTTTAATTAATAATAATGTATCAATGTTGGTCTATTAATTTTAATAAATGTATCACACCAATGACAGATGTTAATAATAGGGAAAGACTTGGTGTATGAAGGATGGAGGTGGGCTGTGGGGTAGGGGTGAGTATCACTCTGTACTTTTTGCAAGCCTAATACTGCTCTAAGAAATGAAGTCTATTAATTAAAAAAATAAATAAAACAAATTTCAAAACACAACCACCCTGTTTTTATTGAGAGAAAAAGTATATTTTGAATATAAGATAATGAAAGGTCTACAAGAAATGTCAGCAAATGTATTTTCTCTGGGTTGTAGGTTTTTGGGTGCCTTTAGTATTTATTTATTTATACTTATTTATATTTTACTTTACACTGTATTAATTTTATAATTAAAAAATGAGGAAATTACATCAACTAAAATAATTCTAGTGCTTTCATGCATATCTACATATCAAATATTCTGAAACAAAAAGGAAATTCTATGAATATTCTGAAACAAAAAGGAAATTCTATGATTATTCCTAAAAAAATCATTTTCTGTGTCACAATTATGTGTCAGTCACTGCACCAATATAAGGAATATAAACATTAATAAGAGCTCACAGAAACAAACTCACAATCTCCATGTGAAACAAGACATTAACTTACTTTAGCACAGCATCATAGAAGATGGTTGGGAGCATGGGTGAGGTACTGGGAAGGACTGGTGTGACAGGGTTATTTTATTCTAGACAGTGATATACAGGAGTCCTTTGACATGATTTTTGTGAGTGATTCAGAATATTCTAGAAGAAGGACCTACCAAAACCATGGAGAATAAAAGTAGGTGCTATTTATGGGAATGTTGAGAAGTTTAATATGATTAGACTGTTAAACATCAGAATCACCTTTTTTTAAATGCCTGGGACCATCCAAGAACAAAAAAATTTTTGTAGATGGGCTTTGAGAATCTGCATTCTAATGAAATCTAAAGGAATTCATTTAATATATAAGTATCATAGAACCATCAAAGTTTTAAGCAAAAAGCATTATAATCTTGGCCATATATATTGTTAATGTAATTAAACAAGGAGGCCATTAGACTGAGGTGATGCTAATGCCTTGGTAGCCTAGTAAGCAAACCAAAACCTAAGCCAAAGTCAGTGTCTCCAAACCAAGAAAATGAAACTTAAGAACAACAAATCACAAACAGCCAACTAAGCTTTCCCAAATAAGGCAAGTGCTTAAGCTATAGCCAATAAAATATCTACTTACTTTGCTTCCCAGTCTTCACTAAAAACACCTCTCCCCTAGGTCCTAATAAACTTTTGAAAGTTTTCATGTGCCTTAGTTTATCTTTTAACTAAATATATATGTATTATGTATTATGTATATATGTGTGTATATGTACGTGCCTCTGTGTGTGTATTTTTAAATAAATGTCAGGTGAATACAAAAACAATGTGACAAGGAAAGATTGGAGTTCGAAAGCCCATTTAAGTATTTTCAATATAGTCCAGGTAAGCATTAATGAGAACCTGTATTGGATTGGGGAACATACTTGCCACATCACAATTTCTGAGAATTATGCTAAACCCTGTTCTGATGAGGTAAACATTTGAGTACAATAAAATATAATCATATAATGTGTAATAATTTCTCAGTATTTCTTTATGATTTTATCAAATGGAAAACTAAGGATGTACTGCTTACACTAAGGGCAGCAAAAAGGTGAGTTAATAAAGAACGGTGGAAGGGAGGAAGTAAAGAAGAGAGAGAGAAAGGCAGAAAGATAGAAAAATGGAAGGAAGGAAAGGATAGAAGAAGAAGGTAAATTGATGAAAAGCAAGATGATAGAGAACAAAACAAGTTGGATTAAAATTTACTTACAGAAAGTGAGGTTGTTTCCCCCACAATGTATTTGAGCATCAAAGCACTGTCTAAATATCCACGCAAATTAAAACTCTTGGCAAGTGGTTGAGACTGTCTATATTTGTCTATTCCCCCCCTTCCCCTCTACCCACTTCCTAAAAGCACACCAAGTCCCATCCTATTCGTCTTGTAGCAAGTCCTGTGTGTTCAAAACTCCTTCCCTTTCTCTCTCCTGTCCCCATCCACCTTCCTATGCAATGGTGTTCTATCCAAACAGGAATAGGGAGAAAAAAGCTAGGTGTGGAAGCAATATAGTCATAGTTGGGATAAAAGGAAGCCATGAGTAAATCAACATATTTGGGCAGGGAGATGGGGAAAAACTGTTAATAAAATATATATCACCAGATGCAGTTGGGTATTGCATGTTTAATGAGCAGGGAAATATACTCAGCCTTTAAGTACTCTCTGAAGTGCTTTCAAGAGCTTAGGCAAACTTGTATTTTGTGCAAATCAAAGCTGTCTATTTAAAATGCATCATCCTCTTAATTTTCACAAATATTAAAGCAAAAGTCAGAGTGAAGAAAGCACATTGTCTGTAGGGGGAAAGAGGGAGGAATATTAATAATGTCTTCCTAATTTATTTTAGGTACAAATGACTTTATAAGCTTCTTGATGTTTGGTGGTTTTTGAGAAAAGGGGTGGCCAAAGTAAGTATAATGCATATAAAGGTAAAAATCAGTTTGAAGGGGCTGAATAGCTTGCTTATTTCTCTAAAGAGAATTCATCTGTATTTGTTTAGTGAGTAAACATGGATACTGCTTTGCAGGTGACTGCTTCTTTCTAAATTTACAAGGTTTCCCAAGGGTCTTTATGTGAAGCAGAGAAGTCCCTTTTAAAATTCCCTTAACGAAAGTTTCAAAAGGAATATCTGACAACATATACAGCCAAAAAATATACGGTATCTAGTGCAATATATGCTAAAAAACGATGGATTATTTGATCTAAAAACTGTATAGTTTCTCATTAGTTTAATGATTCTAATTCACTGATTCATGCATGCATGTATTCATCCATCCATCTATCCATTCAACATTTATTAAATGCCTATTATTTCTTGGTTCTATAAAAATGTATCTAAATTCCAAAGACAGAAGTGATTAAATTATTCCAGCAGATATTATACCACACCTTTTTGAAATGCAACGTTTTCCTCAATAAGTGATATACATATTTTATCAGCAAAATGTATTGTCAAATCCATCCACTTATTTCCATTTCTTCTATGACTACTCTAGACCAAAGTACCAATAGCTGTCTCCTATAACAGTCTGACAATTTGTTTATTAATATTTTTCAGGCTTCTCCCTCCATGTCCATCCAGTCATACATTCTTAAACCAATTCTCTGCAAAGCAGCCAGAGTAGTAAACATAAGGTCTAATTCTGGTCATGTCACTTCTCTACATAAAGCCATTCACTCTCTTCCTAGTGTACATTTTTTGCACTTATAAAACCAATAACATAGTCTTTCAGAGTCAAACACTCATGATCGGAAACTCATAAACTTTATAAAAATAGCAACTTTTATTTGCTTAGTCATCTTAACGTAACTAAATCCTAGTATAGTGTTATGTTTATTTTAAATATGGTCCATATGTTTTGAATGAAGGAATATGTAAGGGAAATTAATTATTTCCAATTCAAGATGCTAAAATCATATGCCCACAAAAAAATAGTGGCAGAACAAGGATTGAAAATCTAGGTTTTATGGGTTGGACTAAGAGGATAGTATGAGAAGGAAAGGAAGGCATAAAGGGTATGATCAGTTGGTGGCACCAGTCACAGTAGATGTGGCAGACTAGGAGAAAAAATGGGTGGAAACAAAATTAAAAGTTCAGTTTTATGTGGCTGTAAGACATTTAAGTGAAGACGTCTAGTAGGTTCTTGAATATACAAATAAAGCGGATGAGAGAGATCTCTGCCATATACATAAAAAACACAAAGATCCATGTTAATGTTATTTGACAACATCAAAGTACAGGAGAGTGCTTGCCTAAGGACAAAACACAGAGAAAGAAGGAAGGGGGTCTAAACCCCAATCTAAACAAATATACCATATAGAGGTTAGAGAGGAATGGAACAGTGATAATGAAGATTTAGTACAAGTTTTCAGAAAAATAAGAAGGAAATGTAGTAGCATGAAGTGATAGGAGGAAAATTTAGAGAAGTAAATAGGCATTTATGTCAGATGTTCGTTGATGAATGTCATTCAGATAAAACAAAATGTCTCTTGTGGATCTGACAGAATGAAGTTACCAATGGTCTTAACATGAACAGCTTCATCAGATTGAAGGAGGAAGGGGAGGGAAGGTTTTATTAATGTCCTTGTTTAAGTAAAAGGTATTACAGTTTGCTATTTGGAGTGATGTGAGAAAAGAGGGGAGACTTGATTCAAGAGAGTTGAAGTAATCAAAGAATGAAGCCCTTTGGTTATAAAGATTAGATATAAGTGCATTGGCTAGAATATACCAGATTCTCAATATATGGTAGCTATTAATCTTATTCCCAGAAAGAATAAATATTATTGCAGTAAGTTTTAAATGTGTGTTGTTTGTGTTAGAATGAAATACTGCTTTTGTTATGTTTTTGCTTACCCAAATCATAATAAATGTGACCACTGATTCTCAGATCACAACTGAAAAATAAAACAGCATTTCGCTGACACTCTCCCAACATCTCTAACCAAAATCTGTTCTGCTACATGTTTCCCCTAAATTGTCCTAGAAATCACCAAAGCATGCTTCACGAGTACTCTAAGGATTAACTAATTGTCTTGGATACCAGCTGGTGTCTATTTTCTTTCTCTGCTGCTTCAAGGGTGTCTCTAATCAACACTACATCCAAAAGGGGGAGCTATGTGACCAGAGTTGCTACCAAGAGCACCGCTGATACTTCAGTAGCAATGATCAGGAGTGTTAACCTCTGGTTCCAGTGCCTAACATTGAAGACAATGAGGCATCACAGCTGGTATGCTTGCCAGTGCCAACTACCACCATAACTGCTGCATCCATCATTGCCAATCCCAGCACCGTATTTGCCACTGCCTTTTCCAGTAACCCCAGTACTCTCAGTGTCCCAGGAGTGTTGTAGAGCAGCATTCACTTAGCTTTTATTTTCCTTTCACTGTCACCTTCTCAATCTATTATTCTATTGTGAGTTCAATGATGCTGGAGGTAGAGACAATGTTATTGTCATAATTACCCATCTTTTCCAAATGTTCACTTTCCCTCAATTTTACTCATTCTTTCTTTTTTATGGTGGGGTGGGCAGGGGGTGGAGATTCTTATGTTGTCATACAAATGAGTTTCTTTCCAGACTAAACCATTCTTACCAGTATTCTTCTAGCATAGGCACAAAATGAGGCTTGATATAATAATTCACTTTACAAAACAATTTGGTGGCAATGCTAGACCTCTTACATGTAATTTAAGGGGAAGGAGGAGGAATCAGAGATGCTTTCCAGGTACAAATTTAGAATATCACTATATTAAATTATAAAAGTTATCCAGAGTCTAAGTCTACTTCTAAAATAACCCATGAAATCCTCATAAGCTTCCCCAAAATCTAAGGTCAGAAAAGGTGTTTAAAAGTCAGATATGTTCTGGCTCACATTTTGTAATTTACTCAATTTTTAAAGTGTTTTCTTTTCTTAGTCCTTCTTTGAAGTCACACCAGAATGTTAGCACAGGTCTAGTAGTCACAGACAATCAAGTACGTATTTCTCCAAGAGATTGTTTTGGCATGTCAACTGGTAAAGATCCCATATGATGGTGATGACCACGATAATGGTGCTGCACTTAGTACAGATTAGGAGCTGCGTATTTAAGAACTGGTATGTAAATTAATCCTAATCATTCACGTTTGCATGGAGTACTGCAAAGGATTTTATTATATATTACCTGATTTGGTTCATAAAACCATCATGTAAGATGAGCAGGAATTATCAATCTCACTTCAATAACAAGGCCTAGAGTGATTAAGGGATTTACCCAATTACCCTCAGCTAATAAAATGGTTAAAAACAAGGTCTCTGGCCCTGTCTCCTTGACTTTTCATTATTTAATTCTTTCCTAAGGTGGTTTTCACCTTTTTTATTATTTAAATGTATATTTTAAGATAACTTTGCAGAAGCTTTGCCATTGGGCTTTGGTGACCCTTGCATGTCAATTCTGGCTTAAAGCTCTCCTTGCTTGATTACCCAGACTCCTCTCAAAATGTACTTGCCCTTCAGAAACAAGTCAAGTAAAGTGAATCTGGACTTCTTTTCCAAGAGGTTTGTTTCAATATTTTGATAGACAAGTATCAAGTCTGCTATTTTGACAAGTACCACTCTTGACAAGTCAGAATGGTACTCTGTTCTTCTTATACTATTATTTAATACTGTTGTTATACTGTTGCTTAATGTCAACAGATTGTTTCAAAAGATGACTTTTACTGCACTAAAAAAGAAAAGAGGAGAATAGTTCAATGCACGTGAGGCTATTAGGAAACAGTGGGTAAATCTATCTATTTTTTCCTCTACAGAAAACCAAAGATCCCTGACTCATATAATATACACGGTGAATACGTCACTTACAGGTATACTTCTAAAAAAAATCTTCACATCAATCACAGGAAGAAACATCGTGGTTTTTTTAAAACACAAGTCAGTAAAGAAGATGTGGCACATATATACAATGGAATATTACTCAGCCATAAAAAGAAATGAAATTGAGCTATTTGTAATGAGGTGGATAGACCTAGAGTCTGTCATACAGAGTGAAGTAAGTCAGAAAGAGAAAGACAAATATCGAATGCTAACATATATATATGGAATTTAAGAAAAAAAAATGTCATGAAGAACCTAGGGGTAAGACAGGAATAAAGCCACAGACCTACTAGAGAACGGACTTGAGGATATGGGGAGGCAGAAAGGTGAGCTGTGACAAAGCGCGAGAGAGGCATGGACATATACACACTAACAAACGTAAGGTAGATAGCTAGTGGGAAGCAGCCGCATAGAGCAGGGAGATCAGCTCGGTGCTTTGTGACCGCCTGGAGGGGTGGGGTAGGGAGGGTGGGACGGAGACGCAAGAGGGAAGAGATATGGGAACATATGTATATGTATAACTGATTGATTCACTTTGTTATAAAGCAGAAACTAACACACCATTGTAAAGCAATTATACCTCAATAAAGATGTTAAAAAAAAAAAAAAACCCACAAGTCAGCAAGAATGAAAGTGTATTGGGTGCATCAAGTCAAAGACTAGGTGCACCAAAAACTCCAGGAATATGCTATTCTTACTGTTTAAATTGTATTCTAAGATATAGCAGTTGTTATCACCAAGAACCTTGTTAAAATGCAGAATCTCAGGTCTTACAATTAAATCTCTTCAATTAGAATGTGTATTTTAACAAGATACTCTAGGCAATTTGTATGCACACTAACAACATGAGAAATAATGATCTGGATTCCAGATCCTAGGGAGAAACCTCAGAGGTCATCAGCAAGCAATCCATTCTTTGCAATACATGGTTCTAAAATCGACTATTGAATTAACTATTTATTCCTTCAACAAATATATTTCAGTTCCTACTTATGTTGTGATTAAAAAAATGTTTATAGTCATGTTCTTACGGAACTTTCAAAGGAATGGGGTAGAAAAAACTTGAAGAAAAAAAAAGTGAGAACTGTTTTAAAAGAGAAAATACAAGAAGCTATGGAAGTTATAAAACTACACTAGAGCAGTGATTCTGAAATTTGATCATATCTACTAGTCATCCAGAGAGCTTGCTAAAGCATTGATTTTTGTGCCTCAGCCGCACACCCCCACAATCTCAGAGTTTAGGATTCAGCACTTCTAGGTTGCTGTGCAAAAATCTGCATTTCTATCAAGCTTACCAGTAATGCAAATATTGCCAATCCAATGACAATGCTTTGCATATAAAGGATATAGAGTGTAACAGTAGTCATTCCTACCAAAATAAACATTAAGTAGACCTGAAGCTAAGAAAGTAATTAGTTGAATAGTGAGTAGAAGAGAGATTTAACAAGCCTAAGAACTCTGAGGTAAAAGAGGCAAGGAAACAAACAGTACAAAGAGACCACTGAGAGGGAGAGGATGTAGGGAGGAGTATGTAAGACTGATTCAAGAAAGTGAAATGAGACCAGTGCACCCGGAATATAGAGACCTAAAGAAGTGATTTAACAAGTTGAAAGGGACAGGAACTCAACCATGAAGAGTCCTGTAATCTCTTGGACTGATTTTAGTTTTTAGCCTAAGGGCTTATGTGAAACTCTAACATGTTCTAAGCACAAAATATAAATACTCAAATTTGTAGTTTTGGGTTTGTAGACTCTTCTGATGGAGAATGCATTTACCAGAGCCATATGTGCATGTGAGATGACCTATAAAGAGAATATGGCTGACTTACGGGAAGAGGTAAGAGTGGCTTAGTTTAATGTGGTGGTGGTAGTGAAGAAAAACCATTGAAACCCAGGTGGGTAGCTTGTGTAGTTTTAATTTACCCTTGTCACACACCCCTCCTGGGTGCGGTAGTAGTCTTGAAGACAGTGGTCTGAATTTCTAGGTGAATTCTTGGTTCTAGAGGGAGCAGAGCAAACTTATGCAAAAGTAATTGTGTTTGCTTGTTTTGATCTGCCTGGGGATCCCCTGAAGGACTGAGGGAGTCACAAGGAGCTTGACTTTGTTTTGCCTAACTGGGAACTCTTTCAGGGTGGAGAAGCAACTTTAGGGAGAAAGTTTCTCATAACAACTGAAAGGCAAATGAGCAAGCCTCTGGGCAAAGAATAAAAGTTGGTACAAACAATAGGCATGCTGAAAGCCTTGGAGGCAAAGCTGATGAGTAAGATACTTTGTGGAATAAGATCTCTGAAAAGCTCCTGGATACACAAGGATATTTGGAAAGCCACACACATGCAAAGAGTAGAATGTATGCTCAGCAAAGACCTGAAAAATCATAACCTTTCAACTGAAATTTAGTTTCAGCACAAGCAGAAAGTAAAAAGGCTGAGGCTGAGTTGTAAATGACCTGACTAAGCACCGGAGGAGTATCCTCAAACAGAACCAACTGGCAAAGAAAATATTTGCTTTCTTATTTTTTTCTTGGGTCCAGAAGTTTAAGAAAATCTGTTAAACATGCATTAAAACTGTGACGACCACCTTAGTTAATCAAAATTTCGTAGGCCACACAACAAATAATATAGTCTTGACAAAAATAGTTTAGAAAACTAAAGCAACTACAACTGAGAACAAGCAATAATACCTGGGGTGTAGGGAGATTCTGATTTCCAGAGATACCACATAATGCTATCAAAAAATATCCAATTTCAAAAAAAATTATGAGGTATGCAAGAAACTATGGGCTTTTCACAGGAAAAGAGAAACAGAAACTGACACTGAAGGAACATAGATATTTGTACTATAAAATGACTTTAAATCAACTGTCTTAAATATGCTCAAAAGGAAACTGTGATAAAAGAACTAAAGAAAACTAAGAGAATAATGACTTAAACAGAATATCAATAAAGAGATAGAAATTATTAAAAAGAACTAAAAGGAAATTCTGGAGCTGAAAAGTTCAAAATTCTCTGAAGAGGTCAATGGAAGATTGAGCAGTTAAAAGACATAATCTATGAACTGGAAGATAAAAAAATTGAACCATTCCAACTGAGGAACAGAAATTTGAAAGGAATGAAGAAAAATAAACAAAGATTAAGTGATCTGTGGTATGCCATCTAGTGGAACAATATATGCACAATAGGAGTACCAGAAAGAAAGGAGAGAGAGAAATGGGCAGAAAGAATATTTGAAGATATAAGGATTGAAATTTCTCAACTTTGATGAAAGCATGAATTTATACATTCAATAAACCTAATGAACCCCAAGAAACTTAAAGTCAAATATATCCAAAACCAAGTTTTTTCATAGCCAAAATGGCAAAAGAGAAAACAAGGAGAGAATCTTGAAAGTAGCAAAAGAAAAGGAAATCATCATGTGCAAGAGATCCTCACTATAATTAATAGCCAATTTCTGATGAGAAATCTTGAAGGCAGAAGGCAGTGGGATGACATATTGTAAGTGCTGAAACAAAAAACACTGTCAACCAAGCACTGTTGTCAGCCAAGCTAATCCTACAAAAATTAAAGATAAATATGATATCCTTAGATAAACACAAAATGAAGTTGTTTACTGTTTAGTATATCTACTATTCAAGAAGTACCAAAGATGGTCCTTCAAGCTTAAATGAAATGACAGTAATCAGTAAATCGAAATTATACAAATGAATAAGGGGGATTGGTAAAAGTAGCCACATAGGTAACTATAAAAGCTGATATTACTTTATTTGGGGTTTGTATATCCTCTTATTTTCATACATGATATAAAAGACAAATGTATAGAAGAATAATTCTATGTTAATGGGCATATTGTCATCTTTGACAATAACAACATAAAGGGAGAGGGATAAAGATGTAAAGGAGTAGAGTTTTTGTATGCTATTGAAGCTAAGTTAGTACTAATAAAAAATGGATTGTTGTTTAAGTTTATGAGGTTAATTGTAACCTGCAAGATAATCACTAAGAAAATAAATTTAAGATGTACAGAAAAGGACGTGATAAGGGAATCAAAAGAGTACACTATCAAATATCAATTGAACACAGAGTCAGTAATGAAAGAAATGAACTAAAAGGATAGGCAACATACAGAAAGCAACTAAAAAAATGGCAGAAGAAAATTATTTCTTATTTGTAATTACTTTAAATGTAAATGGATTAAAATCTCCAGTTAAAATACAGAGACTGGCAGAATGGAAAAATTATATGATCCATCTACATATGGTCTTCAAGAGACTCATTTTTGATCTGAAGACACAAATACTCTGATGGTGAAGGGGTGGGGAAAGGTATTCCATGAAAATAGTGACCAAAAGGAAGCTGAAGTGACTATATTAATATAAGGTACAATAGAATTTAGGTTATTGTTACAAGAGTCAAAGAAGGACATTATAAATTTAAAAAGAGTCAATCCATTCCTAATATAGGTTACAGTGAAAACCATGGTCAGAGGGAAATTTATAGCTACATATGCCAAAATTTAAAAAAAAGAACAATGTCAAATCAGTAACATACTTTACATATTAAGGAACTAGAAAATGAAGAGCAAACTATAACTTCTTCCTTCATAGCTAGAAGAAGGAAGAACAGTTGCCCCCGAACAACATGAGGGTTGCAGGCACTGATTCGGCACAGTCCAAATTCTGCATCTAATTTTATAGTTGGCCCTCTGCATCTGCAGATTTAATCAGCTATGGATCATGTAGTATTGTACTATGTATTTAGGGAAAGAAACCCACATATAAGTGGACACATGCAGTTCAAGACAGTGTTACTCAAGGGTCAACTGTGAAATATCAGGATAAGAATGGAACCAAATGGAAAAGAGAATAGAAAAACAATAGAGAATATCAATAAAACCAAAAAAGAAGATGAATTAAATTGATCTTCATATAAATTGACCAAGAAAAAAAATAGAGAAGACTCAAATTACTAAAAATATAAAATAAAGTGGGTACATTGTTACCAAACATTCACACAAAAAAAGAATCATAAGGGAATATTTTGAAAAATTGTACACCAACAAAATTGATAACCTATATGAAATGGACATGCAAAGTACCAAAGCTTTGAATAAAAAGAAATAAAAACTATAAAGAGACCAAAAACAAGTATAGTGAGTTAATCAGTAATAAAAACACTTCAACAAAGAAAATCCCAGGACAAGAACTGATGAATTCTAGCAAACATTTAAAGAAGAATTAATACCAATTTTTCCCAAACATTTTCTCAAAGGGAGGGTACACTTCCTAAATCCTTCTGTGATACTGGAATTACCCTAATATCAGAGCCAGACAATTATATTACAAGAAAAGAAAACTACACATCCATATACCTTATGTGTATAGATGCAAAATACTGTTAAACAAAATACTATTAAAACAAATCCAGCTGCATATTAAAATATTTAGAAACCATAACCAAATTAGATTTACTCAAAAATGCATGGATGTTTCAACACATGAAAATCAATGGCATATACCACATAAATAGAGTAATAGATAAAACTCACATGATTATCTACAGGGACTCAGAACACATTTTACACCATTTTAAATTTTTTCCCAATTTTTAAAAAAGTTCAATTGGAACTATGTCATCCTGATTAAGGGCTTAAAAAAAACACAGCTAACATCACACTCAATGGTTAAAACGGGACGTTTTCACCCTAATTTAACTAGCAAGACATGACACCTTTTGCCACTTCTACTAAACATTTTATTTGAAGTCTCAGCCAGAGGAATTAGACAAAATAATAAATAAAATCAATACAAATTGGAAAGGAATAAGTAAAACTTTGTCTATTCATATTTTATTCCTAAAGAATCCATACACAAAAAAATAATAGAGCTTATAAAAATTATTCATATTTGCAGGACATAATAAAAACACACAAAAGGCAAGTATGTTTCTCTACATCAGCAACAAACAATTTGAAAAGGGAATTAAGTGAACAGATCCAAAAGGTGGAAAATCAGTAAGAACACAGTAGGACTCAACAACATCATCATTCTGCTGGATTTAATTGACACCTATGAACTGCTACTTCTGACAGTAGCAGAATATTCATTCTCTTCAAACTCACTTAGAACATTCACCAATATAGGCCATATTCTGGGCCTTTAGAAAACACCTTAACAAATTTAAAAGCATAGAAATCATACAATGTCTGCTTTCAGACCAAAATGGAATTAAACCAGGAATCAATAACAGAAAGATAACTGGAAAATCACTAAGTATGTGGAAATTAAAAAACAAAAAACAAACTCCTAAATAGCACATAGGTCAGGTCAAAGAAGAAATCACAAGACAAATTTAAAATTATTTTGAACTAAATGAAAATAAAAATGCACCTAGTAAAAATTTATGCAATGCAGCAAAAGCAGTGCTTCAAGGATAATTTATACAATTTAAGGCATGTATTAGAAAAGAAGAAATACTAAATCAATAATATAAGTTTTCAACTTAAGAAACTAGAAAAAGAAGAACAAATTAAAATCAAAGTAAGCAGAAGAAAAGAAAAAAAAATTGAGCAAAAATCAGAGCAATGAAATCATGAAATCAATTGAGAAAATCAATGAAACCAAAGGCTGGCTCTTTGAAAAAAATTAATAAAATTAATGAGCCTCCAGCCAGGCTAACTAAGAAAAAAAAGAAATGACACAAATTACTAATATCAGGAATGAAAGAGGGGACATAACTACAGATACAATTGAAATTAAAAGAATGATAAAGAACTGTGAAAAACTCCATGCTCACAAATTTTATAACCTAGATGAAATGTATCAGTTCCTTAGAAGACACAATTTTCAAAGGTCACAGAAGAAATTAACAATTTGAATAGGACTATATCAATTGCAGAAATTTAACCAATAATTAATAACTTTCTAAAACACAAAGTATCAGGCCTACATGGGTTCAATGGTGAATTCTACCAAACATTTAAGGAAAAATTATATTAATTCCCTACAATCTTTTTTAGAGGATAGACACAGGAGGAATACTTCTAAATTCATTATATGAGGCCAGCATTATCCTAATATCAGAATCAAAGATGTTACAAGAAAAGAAAATTCCAGACCAATATCTCTCATAAACATAGATGCGAAAATCTTTAACAAAATATTAGCAAGTTGAGTTCTACCATTTAAAAAAAGAATTATACACTATGACCAAGTGGGATCTAAGCCTGGTATGCAATTCTGTTCCAACACTCAAAAATTAATTAAGGTAATCTGCCACATCAACAGGCTAAAAAGGAAAAAAAAAATCACATGATCATATTAATAGATACAGAAAAGCCACTTGACAAAATCCATATCGTATTCAGGTGAAAACTCTTCGCAATCCAGGAATACAAGGAAACCTCCTTAACTTAATAAAAAAAAAAATAGTATCTACAAAATCCTAGAGTTAACATCATGTTTAACACTAAGAAACTCAAAGCTTTCCAGCTAAGCTCAGGTTCAACACAAATATATCCCTTCTCATCAGTGCTTTTTGATATCATATTGGAAGTCCTAGATAACATAGTAAGACAAGAAAAGGAAATAAAGGGTATACAAACTGGGAAGGAATAAATAAAACTGTCTTTGTTCTCAGATGATGTGATTCTCTAGGTAGAAAATCTGATAGTATTGACAAAAAACAAAATACAAACAAAGAAACAAACAAAAACCCTCCTAGAACTAAGAAGTAATCATAGCAAGGTTACAGGATACAAAGTTAACCTAAAAACCAATCACTTTCCTGTATACTAGCAATGACTGAGTGGCATATGAAATTAAAACACAATGACATTTACCTTAGCTGTCCCCAAAATAAAGTATTCTATTAGAAATCTAACAAAATATGTGTAAGATCTAAACAAAGAAAACTATAAAATTTTGATGGATGAAAGCAGATAAATTGATGGAGAGATTTTCCATGTTCATGGATAGGAAAATTCAATGTTGTCAATTGTACAGTAACTATAACTCAATACAAAAAATATGTGTACATTGCCAAGATGTCACTTCTTCCCAATTTGATTTATGCACTTAATGCAATCTCAATAAAAACCTCAAGTTATTTTGTAGATATTGACAAACTGATTCTAAAGTTTATATGAAGAGGCAAAAGAACGAGAGTAGGCAAACACAATATTAAAGAACAAAATTTGAGGACTGACACTACCCAACATTCAGATTTACTATAAAGCTACAGTAATCAAGACATTGTGGAATTGGTTAAAAAATAGACAAATAGATGGATGGAACAGAATAGAGAGCCAAGAAATAGACCCTCATAAATACAGTCAACTGATCTTGGACAAAGGAGTAAAGGCAATACCATGGAACAAAGATGGTCTCTTCAACAGATGGTGCTGCAACAACTGGATAGCCACACTCAAACAAATCATCTAGAAACAGACTTTATACCCTTCACAAAAATAACTTAAAATGGATCACAGACCTAAATGTAAAGCACAAAACTATAAAACTCCCAGAAGATAACATAGAAGATGTAAATGACTTTGGGTATGGCAATGAGTTTTTAGATATCACAACAAAGGCATAATACATATAAGAAGTAAGTGATAAGCTGGGCTTTATTAAAATTAAAAATATCTACTCTGTGAAAGACAATTTTAAGGGAACAAGAAGATAAACCACAGACTAGAATAAAATATTTGCAAAAGACACATCTGATAAAGGACCATTATCAAAAATACATAAAGAGGGACTTCCCTGGTGCTCCAGTGGGTAAGACTCCACACTCCCAATACAGGGGGCCCAGGTTCAATCCCTGGCCAGGAAACTAAATCCCACATGCATGCTGCAACTAAGAAGCCCACATACTGCAGCTAAGAAGCCTGCATGCCACAACTTAAAAAAAAAAAAAAAGATCCCGCATGCTGCAACAAAGATCCCCTGTGCTGCAACTAAGACCTGGTGCAGCCAAAATAAATTTAAAAAAACATAAAGAATACTTAAAACTCAACAAAAAGAAAAAAAAATTTTAAATAGGCCAAAAAAGAGACACCCAGTGAAAGAAAATATACAGACGGCAAATATGAAAAGATGATTTTCCACATTACATGTCATTAGGGAAATGCAAATGAAAGCAACAATGAGGTACCACTGCACAGCTATTAGGATGGCCAAAATCCAAAACACTTGACACCACTGAATGCTGGCAAGCTGTGAAACACCAGGAATTGTCATTCTTGCTGGTGGGAATGCGAGATGGTACAGCTATTTTGTAAGACAGTTTTGTAATTTCTTACAAAACTAAATGCACTCTTGCCATATGATCCAGCAATAGCACTCCTTGGTATTTACCCAAAGGGGTTGAAAATGTCCACACCATAATCTGCTCGTGGATGCTTATAGCAGTTCTATTCATCATTGTCAAACTTGGAAGCAACCAAGTTGTCCTTCAGTAGGTGAATGGGTAAACTAGTACACCTAGACAATGGGATACTAATCAACACTAAAAAGTAATGTGCTACCAAGACATAAAAAGACATTAAGGAAATGTAAATGCATATTACTCAGTGTAAGAAACCAATCTGAAAGGCTACATACCGCATGATTCCAACTAGATGACATTTGGGGAAAGGCAACGCTACTGAGATACTAAAAATATCAGTGGTTGTTAGGGGTTGGAGAAAGGGACAGGGATTAATATGCAGTGCAAAAACAGTTTTTAGGAAAGTGAAAATATTCTATATGATGCCGTAATGATGGATACATGTCATTACACATTTGTCCAGACCCATAGAATGTACAACACCAGAAGTGAAATCTAATGAAAGCTATGGACTTTGGTTGACCATGATGTGTCAGTGTAGATTCATCAGCTGAAGCAAATGTCCTGCCTCTGGTGGAGGATGCTGATAACTGTAGAGGCTATGCACATGTGAGGGTGACAAGTATGGGAAATCTCTGTATCTTCTCCTCAATTTTGATGTGAACCTAAAACTGCTCTAGAAACATGAAGTCTTAATAAAATGAGATTTATAAAGGATATTAAGACACAATTCCATTTACAATAGCATCAAAAAAATACTTAAGAATATGTTCAACTAAGGAAGGGTAGGTAGGACTTTTATACTGATACCACAAACCATTGCAGAAAGAAATTTTAAAAGGCCTAAGTAAATGGTAAGACATCATGTGTTCATGGACTGGATGACTTAAAATTGTTAAGACGTCAATACTCCCCCCAAACAATACAAAGGTTCAATGAAACTCCTATCGAAACCCCAATGGCCTATTTTGCTATATATCTATTTTAAAACTTACTACAAACTATCATGATCAAAACTCTGTATTGCCATCAAACGTATGAACCTACAGATTAGTGGAATAAAATTGAGATTCCAGAAATAAACTATACATCTATGGTCTACTAATTTTTAACAAAGGTACCAAAGCTATTCAATAGGGAAAGAATATCATCTTCAACAAATAATGCTTGGACAAATAGATGTCCACAAGCAAAAGAATAAATTTGACCCCTCACCTCACACTATTTATAAAAATTAACTCAAAATAAATCAAAGATCTAATTATGAGGGCTAAGTCTATAAAACTCTTAGATGAAAACATATGGATATTTTTCATAGTCTTTGATTTGGTATCGGTTTCCTAGATATGACTCCAAAAGAATGAGTAATGAATAAGAAATAGATAAATTGGACTTTATCAAAACTAAAATTTTGTACACCTAAAGACACTATAAAAAGTTTAAAAACTACCCATAGAATGGGAGAACATATTTTCAAAGCACATATCTCAAAAAGCCTAATATACAAAAACTAAAGAACTCTTACAACTCAACAAAATGTTATGTTTGAAATTTTAAGGTTCATACTTTTATAAAACAAATAAATACACATGACAAGTAATTTTTTGGACCTAAAGATGCAGCTAAGGCAGCAGATCTGGACTAGAGATACAGTTTAAAGAATTATAAATGGTAATTGAAGATGTGAGAGTGAATGAGATCACTGAGGGAGTTTAGAGTCTTAAGAACTTCATAATTTAAGTATTAGGTAGAGGAGAATAAAGGACAGAATTATTTGGGCAGACAGACCCACAGTAAAGGAAAAGCAGGACATTATGTTTGATTTCAAGGAGAGACAGTAATTCAATCAAAGACAGAATAGCCAAAAGTATTGACTGCTGATTAGATCTCAAATATGGCCTAAGAACTGAGTCATACCTTTTGGATTTAGCACTGTGGAGTCACTGTTATTCTACTCTTGAAAGAAAGCAGGGATTGGAAATTTGATTGAAATGGTTCTGAACAATGTATTCACTTTAGAGCAAAAAATGGTGGTAGTTGTGACACACAACTCAGTTGAGAACTTTAGAAAGATAGGTGAGATTAAAGCTGTAACTTGAGGTAAATGTAATGTCAGTGGAAGAGCTTTCTTATTTTTTTAATGTGGACAGTTAAATACATTAAAACATAATCAGGGTTTCCCTGGTGGCGCAGTGGTTGAGAGTCCGCCTGCCGATGCAGAGGACATGGGTTTGTGCCCCGGTCTGGGAAGATCCCACATACCGCGGAGCGGCTGGGCCCGTGAGCCATGGCCGCTGAGCCTGCACGTCCGGAGCCTGTGCTCCGCAAGGGGAGAGACCACGACAGTGAGAGGCCCGCGTACCGCAAAAAAAAAAAAAAAAAAAAAGAAAGAAACAAAAAACATAATCAGCAGTCCTTCATTGAAAAAAAAACTGTCATAAATTGTCTTAGATGATGGCAAGACAGATTGAATGAAATATACTTAAAGGACTAAAGAACAGTATCTCAGTTGTCTTATGAACTTACTATTTTAGGAACACAAATATTTCTTCTGGGAATACATAAAGTAGTATTTCATAATTATATAAAAGCTAGCATAGGTCTCATACTATATACTGGATTAGACTGATCTCATTTCTCTAATAGAAAAATTACAAAACCATTAAATATCTGCTTTTTCTTTCTCCTTAGAATGAATCATTGGTATTAATAAATATATCAGCATCTACTTGCATATACTTTTTAGAAATCAGGGACCATGTTTATTGGCTTTCGAATCAAATCACCGTGCTTAGAGACATCATCTAAAACCCTTTTTTTGAAACCTAAAATGGAGCAATGCTTATAAAGAATATTACTGCGATGTATTTCATAAATATTTTGTTTTGTGCTAAACTTGGAATTTTTATATTAAACATGATCTTCTATGTATTCCAGGTATTATGAATGAGAAGGAAAAAATAAAAAATGACAAAAAAAGAACTATATTTCTCAGATATAGTTTATGTACATAATTAAAAATTAAAACACAATCATGAGGTTAATTTGACATATAATGTGATACCATCTGTGAGAAATGCAGAAAAGAATGATAAGCATACATGATTTACTTACACAAGGGTTGCATTTCCTAGTGTGATCAGATATATTTAGCTTAACAAAATGTTAAAAGATCTTTATGAATGTTTAAACATTAGATCCACTGAATGGAAAACAATTCTACCTTAGATAATGTCATTTTTATTACTAGATGAAGTTAATGAGTAATTATTTATCAAACTACCAAAAAAATATGTAGAATTAGTTTATGTATTTTTCAAGATTAAGTATTGCGAAGAGAAAATAAATTATTCCAAAACCTTCTTTAGATGCTAGTACAGAGCACAGGCTGTAAAATGCAGTGGCTAAGAGCATGACAGACAGACCTGAGCTCAGAGTCATGGCTGTACACACTAAATGGTTGACCTTGGGCAAATAATATCACCACTTAAATCCTTTTCCTCATCTGTAAAATGGGTTGATAATAGTAGTACCTACTTCATACTTTTCCTTTGAGAATGATATAGATGAATATTTAGCATAGTGCCTAGAACATTAAAATTTGTATTTTGTTATTTTTTTATTAGAATACTCAGCTTTTGCCAATAGTTAGGTACTTTTGTTATCATAAGGAAAACAGCATATAAACTTGTAGAAAAAAATGAGAAACAAAATTGATTATGGTGGTTCTCTCCACAGAATACATCCTATGAGCAGAAAGCTAAAAAGTAAAAGTGACCTGCTTCAGCTATTCTTTCTAACACACCCAACAGTAAGGATGAAGATTAACTTGGCTTGCTTTCAACATCCTTACCTCCGTTTACTCTCACCCTAACTATAGGTATTTATATAACTAACAAACTCAGAATGCAAAAATTTCCCTTCTGGCTTCTCTGCCTATTATTTGCATAATTTTTTAAATTGATACTTTATAGTGATGTCATATTCCTTTTCCTAAAAGTTAAATATCTGTACTCCAACTCTTCTGCCTAAAATTTGTCAAATTCCCCCACTTCCCGCCCCATTGTTTATATGATGCATAAGAACTTCTTAGCAGGACAAGGTCAAGTTTGGGGACCTGTATTTCTGTCAAGCCTCACAACTTCCATTGCATCCAACTTACCCTTAAATTCAGCTTTGCTAAGTTCTTAGTTGTCCTCCAAGTGTTTTTACCCTTTTTTCTCCTCTGTTTTTACATATGTCACAGGGATTGGTATGTAAATGGATTTAAAATAAAGAAAATGAATTTTGGAGTGACAGAAGAGTATTATAATAAGGCAAATATAAACATTAGTGATAGAATGGCAAGGTAAAGGAAAGAATAAGTTTGAGAGACTGCTAAATAACTGTGTGAGATCTGAGGGAGAAAAAATAGTAATGACAGAAATATTCAATGTTAAGTAACTGGAGATAACCAGGATAAAATAAAATTATTTACTATGGCATAGTAAGCTCACCATGACATACCTGTCTATAACTACAGCTTCATTTCTGGTAACTGTCCAGCATAAATTTAATGGCTCAGCCATGTCAAACCACTTGAAGGTTCCAGAATATGCCATAATATCAGATACATCTAAACTTAACAGATACCTCAAAACACTCCTAAAATACCCTTTCTCATTTTGATTCATGACTCTTACATTCAACAGTATTTATTAAATGCCCAACATGTTCTAGGTCCTTTGCTAGATACTGGGGATAAAACATGGAGTAATAACAGACCAAGTCTTTGCTTCAATTAGTTATTCCCAAATTGTATAATTGCAATTTTATGAGTTGAGGCAAAGGCTATGATAAAGCAATATGGAGAATTGGGAGCTTATAACAGAGAAACTCCTTTCCTCAATTAGAAATGACTAAGAAAAGATCTCTAGGACAAATGTAAGCTAACCAAAAGATGTGGTGGGGAAATGGCAGGTACTTTCTGGACAAAAAGAAGAGCATTTAAAAACACCCTATAGGAGTAAGTATAAAGACATTCATGGACTATTGAAAGTACAGAGAAAAATGAGGCAAGAGGAAGCATGTATGAATGGACAAGCCTGGGGTGATCAGCTCAGGCAGAGCTCTGAAGGCCACCTGGAGAATTTTGTTCTTTACTCCAAAATAAATTGGAATTAGTTGAAAATTAATTAATGCAATACACTATATTAATATAATAAAAGACAAAAACCCACCATCTCAATACACACCATGAAAGCATTTGAGAAATACCAACACTTATTCATGGTAAAGACTACTGATAAACTAGGAATAAAAGGAATTTCCTCAACAACAACAGCAAAAACCCTACAGCCAGCATTATATTTAATATTGAAGGACAAAATGCTCACTCCCTAAGATCAGGAACAAAGCAAGGATGACCACTATCACCACTTCTCTTCAACTTAATGCTGGATGTTCTAGCAATGTAATGAAGCAAGAAAATGAATTAAAAAGCATTTTGTCTGTTAAAGGAGAAATTTTAAAAAAAACTTTTATTGACAGACAATATGATTTTGTATACAAAAATTTTTACAGAATTCACAAGGCCATCAATGTCTCAGAGCACAATATCAATTTAAAAATTTATTTCTATATACTAACAATGACCAAAATGCAACTGAAATGATTTCAATCACAATAGCATTAAAAGAATGAAAGAGTTAAACATCAAATTCTATGAAACATTGCCGAAAGAAATTATGAAATACTAAATAAACAGAGAAGTATGTCCGTGGATTGCAAAATGTAATTTTGGGGGTGAGATAGCAACTCTATAAATTTATCTATTAATTCAGCATAGTCCCTATCAAAATCCCAACTAGTATATTAAAAATCTTAACAAGCTGATCTGAAATTCATATGAAATTTCAAAGGATCCCAAATAGCAAACACAATCTTGATAAAGAAGAATAAATTTGGAAAATTATACTACACAATTTTAAGACTTATACAATGCAGTAATCTAGTATAACACTGGTATTAGTATAAATATATATTAATGGCACAGAATTGGAAGCCAGAAATACACACTTAAATTTATGGTCAACTAATTTTGTCAAGGGTGCCAAGACAATGCAATAGGGAAGGATAGGATTTTCAACAAATGTTTCTGGAACAGTTGGCTATCCATATGCAAAAAGATTAATTTAGAACCCTACCTCACACCATGCACAAAAATTAACTCAAAATGGATATTGCACAGAGAAGAAGTAACACAGCAGGCTTGAGACTGCTATCCTTAGAAAGGCATGCTTGCAAGATGGACCCTTGACTAATGTCTGGGAAGGGATTTCAGGAGATATCCCACAATTCCCTAAATGATAAGGGAGTCTTAACATGCCTAAATGATTTGTGCAAATGATATAGTTTATGCTGAATACTTGCATTCCTTCAGGAAGTCTAGAGTTTTGGTACATGCTAAGCAGAAGATGCCTACGTGACTAGTCTCTAGTAAAAACCATGGCCAATTAGTCTCTAATGAGCTCCCCTAATAAAAGACATCTCACATGTCTTATGGCAATTAGATACTGGAGGAAGTAAGTGCCTAGAGAAATGGACAATTCCTTAGAAGGTACAAGCTGCCAAAGCACACACAGGAAGAAATAAACAACCTGAATAGGCCTGTATCTATTAAAGAGATACAACCAATAATTACCTCCTCTCTTGGTGTATTGAAGGTTTTGTTTTGTTTATAATATATAAGTTTAGTGTATCAGAGTCACAATCAAGTGATGTTATACCACTCCACATAGACTATAAGAACCTTAAAATATCATATTTAGATTTCTTTCCTCCTGAACTTTGTCCTGTATTGTCAAAGAGTTTAAGCTTACATATGTTGTTAATCACACATTATTTTTGTTGAAACTATTATCTTTAAAAAATTTACTGAAGTATGTAGAACTCTTGCATATTAACCTATAAAGTTGCCAGCATCACTTCTCTTATTTCATTTTTATAAATCCATATTTCCTTCTGGTTTAACTTTTCTTCTGCCTGAAGGACTTTAACAGTTTGGTAGTACAGGTTTTCTGGTGATAATTGCATTCAGTATTTGGATGTCTGAAAAATCTTGATTTTACAATAGACTCTGAAATATTTTCACTGGGTACAGAATTCTAAATCTTTTTTTCAAGTACTTTAAGATGTTGCCCCATTGTATTCTTGCTTGCCCTGTTTCTGATAAGATTTTATTATTCCTAAGATTGTTTCTCTGTATATGTGTTTTTCTCTTCCTTCTTTTCATTTTCTTAATCATTGCTTTTGAGCATCTTGATCGTAATGTTCTTATATGTCATTCTTCATCTTTCTTTTGCTTTAGTTTCACTGGACATCTTGGAACTGTGAATTTATCATTTTAATTGAGTATGGGAAAATTTCAGCTATTATTAATTCAAATATCCCTCCCCCACCCGAGCCTTTGGGAACTCCCATTATATACACACACACCCACACACACCCACGTATATGTCCTATTGCTCACTGACATCTTCCTCAATTTAAATTGTTACAATCTTGATTTTTTATACTATTTCATTTTGGAAAGGTTTTTATTGTTATGTCTTTACTATTCTTCTGTATTATCTAAACTGTTATTAATCTCATCTAGTATATTTTAAATTTCAGGCATTGTAGTACTTGCCTCTAGAATTTCAATTTCCTTTTTAAAAAATATCTTCTATGTCTCTAAGTTTTTAATATCTGAAATGCAGTTATAGTAACTTCATACATCATTGCCTGATAATTCTGACATATGTTTAAATTGTGAGTTAGTTTTGATCTATTCACTATTTTCCAAATTATTGGCCATATATTCCTGCTTCTTTGCATGCCTACTAGTACTTTTTCAATGGATGCCAATCCTTGTTAATTTTACTTTCTTGGATTCTAGTTATTTTTGTATTTCTGTAAATATTCTTCAGCTTTGTTTGGGGATGCAGCTAAGTTGCTTGAAAATGATTTGATTTGTTGGCTTTATATTATGGTCGGTTAGGTCAAGCAAGAATCTTGTTTAGACTTGGATGAATTATTGCCCACTTCTGATGCAGACCTTCTGGGTTTGCCACCCAGCATTTCATGAGCAATGAGGTATTCTAGTTTGACTGATGGCAATGGGCTATAATCCCATTCTGTGAGTTCCCAGTACTGTGCCTTCTTATACTTTTGGTTGGTTATTTTTTAAGACATAAGTAGTTTCTTCACAGACGTGTACTGATCAGTACACTGCTGAATAATACTCAAGAGAAACCCTATGCAGAACTGTGGAGATCTCTGTCTGTGAAGCTCTCTGCTCTTTGTTACTGTATCTGTAAAGTCTAGCTGCCTTGGTCTCTCTGAACTCTAATATTCATATCCTCAACCTATTTAATTTCCTGGTTTCCACATCCCTGTATCATACCATGGAAACCCTCAGTAGGCATTAACCTGGCACCACAGTAGGGCTCAAATCGTTTGTTTCTCATTTTCCCAGGGATCATTGTCCTTCACTGTCTAATGTCCAGTGTCCTCTGAATTGTTGTATATCTTTTGTCCTTTTTGTTCTCCTTCCTGTTTTTTTTTCCCCTTCTACTTGGGAGGATACATCTAATCCCTGTTACTTTTGTGTTTGTGTCAGAAACAGAAATCCTCCAAATGTCAGGCTTTTGAAATTCCTTTATTGAAGCCTATAGTTGATAATCTATTAGCCCCTTTTTTCTTTGTTCCCTATATTTTTTGTATTATTTGATTATTGTAATGACTGAATTTTATGTCCAAAATTATCTTATTTACTCAAACTCTTTGAATTATTTTTTTTAGTGGTTGCTCTAATGAAGTTCTGTCCAACAGACAAATCCTGACAATTTTTAATATTCTGGTATTCACATTAAAAACAGCAAAAAGAAAGATGTGAACTTACTTTTAATAATATATTTTATGTAACTCAATTATACAAGATATTATCTTCTCAAATCATTTAAGTATCTTTTCAATCACTTCAATCCATATAAAATTATTAATAAGATGCTCATATTTTTCATTCTAAGTCATTGAAATCTGGTGTCAGTTTTACACTTCTAGCACATCTCTATTTGAATGCTGAAATGTAATTGGAAATTCAAGGTCTATATTTCTATTTCATAAAATTTTCAGTTGAAATGCAGATGAACAGAACCAAATTTTTCTAAACATATGTAAAGATTCTGCAATGGCTGAATTGAATACAAAAAGGTATTTTCCTTTAACACTCACATCCATATAGACACAATGAGCTTATCTAATTTTTTTTTGAGCTTATCTAATTTTTTAAGAATTGATTTGACTGAAGAAAAGCACAGGAGTTTCAAAATATATCTGTACAAGTAAATTCATTAATTCTCATGTCAACTCAATAGTGTTATCATATTCAGAGGAGTATTGCCTCTATCAAAAAAAATCTCTGAATTTATCATGACCAAAATTTCTTCAATTTTTTTGGTAGATTTTATACCATATGTACACGTGTATAACACTGTAAGTTGCAACTAAAATCATCAGTATGTTGATTCATGTTAGGAAAATGTGTAAATTATAATTCATTCTCATTTTGAGGATTCAACTCTAACATATATTCCATATCTATTTAGATGATAAATAATCCTTTCCTTGAGCTTCAAACTGAGCTCATTCATATGCAGTGCGATGTCTGTGAGAAAACATAAATCACACTGCCATATTTTGTCTTTGATTACTAAATTTTTGGCAGATATCCCTTGGTTTCAAGAAAAACTGCAATTGGAATTAACAGTACAGTAAATCTTTAAACAAAACAAAAAAACTCTTCTATGTTAAACCAGATTATTCAATTCACTGTCTTCTATTTCTTCTGCAAATGCCATAAACAGTTAATGACTCATAGCATCTGTCCTATAGACTGAATAATTTTCACAACTGTATCCATGACAATCTTAATAGCCTGCTTCAGAAACCAAGCACAACTATTTTCATTACGTATAAAACAGTGGAATAAAGAAGAAAAACATAAGTCCCTTTAATTAACATTTTAATAATTATTTGTAGTTTTGACCTAATACAGCTGGAGCATCATCTGTCAAGATAAAACTTATCCTCTCATATCTAGCTCAAATTCTTCTTTAATAGAAGTAAAAGGTTAAAAGATAATTTAATTCTTTAGGCTGTAAAATGACAACAACTGTTTTTGAGTTGGAAGTCCTTTAATGCAAAATTTGCTCATTAGTATTAAGTGCACAGTGTCTATTACATTACCTAGTTCATCTAAAGCTAAAGAAAGTACTTATACTTTTTCACTTTTAATCCTTTCATCTTTAGGTCTTTTTACAAAGAACTTGTATTCTACATCTAATTATTTGGTGGCAAACTTGAAGATCAATCACTTATTTGTAAAATAACTCTTTAGCATTTCCTTATAATTCTCTAGCAAAATTTTAATAACTGAAAAAATAAGGTTATGGGATTTCCCTCTTGGCACAGTCATTAAGATTCCACCTGCCAATTCAGGGGACACGGGCTCAAGCCCTGGTCCAGGAAGATCCCACATGCGGCTGAGCAACTAAGCCCATGCACCACAACTACTGAGCCTGTGCTCTAGAGCCCGCGAGCCACAACTACTGAGCCTGAATGCCACAACTACTGAGCCTGAGTGCCACAACTACTGAAGCCCGCATGCCTAGAGCCCATGCTCTTCAACAAGAGAAGCCACCACAATGAGAAGCCCGTGCACCAAAATAAAGAGTAGCTCTTGCTCGCTGCAACTAGAGAAACCCCATGCACAGCAACGAAGACCAGCCCAACCAAAAATAAATAAATAAATGAATTTATTTAAAAAAAATAGTCTTATACTTCTTCTAAGAACATTAGACATTTTATATATGACTGGAAAAAGGGTCTTACCAGACAAAGAATCTGCAGGCACCTTGATCTTGGACTTTCCAGCTTCCAGAAGTGTGAAAAATAAACGTTTGTTGTTTAAGCCAGCCAGTCTATGGTATTCTGTTATAGCCACCTGAACAGATTTAGATACTTTCTACCTATTTCACTTTTAGAAACTCCATGATCAACTAGCCAACATCATAAGTCTGTGTGAGTCAGACTATTCTAATTGTGGCTTGACTCTGCTTTCTGTTATGGTAATAATACCCACCTTGCTCTTAGCAGTTGAGTTCAGCCACTTGGCCCCTGCCGCCCTGAGATCTGTATTTCTCTCACTGCATTTAGGTTTTCCAGTTTAATGACTGTGGTTCCCACTGTAGGGTCTAGCTGACAGAAAATAACAATCACAGAATTCTTCAAGGATGCTGGGGTTCCACTCACAAATTTATTTCTCACAGTAGTGGTTAAAGGCATGGTTTCTGGACCCTTTAAACATGGCAAAATCCACTTTGACATTCCAACCGCCTAAGCATTTGAACTACTGTTTCTACATTAACCAAGGCAGATCCAGTATTTTCAATTAGCTCACTGTGGGCCACCTTTGCTCTATGTTTCAGTCAATCAACCAACCAAACTGTTAGAGCCCTTCCTAAGTCCCCAAGCTGTTACATTAAATCCAGAATCTCTGCTAAGTGAGCCCATATCAATAAATTTGACCTAATCCAACTTTATGTTCCTTCTACCATTATCCCATGCCTTTAATATCTATTTTCACACATATTCCCTAGATTTCTGTCTATATAAATTAGAAAATTCAAGTAGTTCTTTTGGAGTGTAACACACTTCTTCATTGCTCATTCTTTGTACCTCACCTTTGAGGGCCTGCTGTGACTTGAGCCTGGTTATAGTTCTAGGAGCAAAGAAGTGTGTTGGGGGGGTGTGGTCCTGAGGAGAATCAGCACTGCCATTTTTCATGGGAACTGTCTTGTGGGAGGCCATTACAGTGTTCAGGCAGCAAGAGTCAATCCCTTCAGATGGAGCTGGAGACGATGAAAGTGGGGAAGCCACTACCCTGGGAATGGGGTATATGCTTGTGCTTGGGGATGGGGAGGCCTTTTCCACTGGCAAAGATGACTCATCAGAATTTAGGGGCTCAATGTCCCCGGCCTCACCAGGATTTTCCCACAGGTACCTATTCCAACTACAGGATCACATTCTTTCCCAATAGATGACCTCACTTTAACAGCAGACACCTTGTGAGGCTGAGAGTGTCAACTTGCATTGTAATTCAACTAGTCACAGAACAAGTTTCTGCATTTGATTTTCAGCAACATCAGCCCTGGGGCTACAGGAGATAATGGTATCTCTTTAGGATACACATGAAAACTCTGCGGTCATTTATGTCATTCTTGAGCTGGGAATTTGAACCCCTGAGCAAATCTTTTCTTATACCACTCTGTCCAGAAACATTAGGAAAAATCAGCAAATCTCATTATATTTGTTAGTTTTCCAAAAATATATGAAAGTTTTATACAGTCACCCATCTCCTTGCTTCTATTAAGTGGTTGATGAAGAATATACAATGTTGATATTGTGTATATCTCTATTGCCAGATCTCACCATGGACTGACTATCAGTGTTCTTGTTACTGCTGGAAACAGACTCATTAGCATTTTCCATCAGATTATAGATTCAATTCAAGAAACCCCAGAACCAATTCAGAAAGCTCATCATTATTCTGTTCCTCTACAAACACTCAATGCCAAAGTCTCTACTAGCCAGGATATCTATCTATCTACCTATAGCATAAGGAATTGACTCGTGTGATTATGGAAGTTACAAACCCGAGATCTGCAGTCCAAAGAACTGAGAACCAGAACAGCCTGTTTCTTCTTCCAGATTTTTTTCTCCCAACTTTTTTTGTTTCTGATAAACTGTTAGCATTCATATAATTTTCCTCTGTGTATAAGGTGTCTATTTTTCTCTAGATGCCTTTACATTCTGCTTTTTATTGTGATTTTTACCTACTGGATTATAATATACCTAGTTTTTTTTTATTTTAATGTAACTTGCTTCACGTTTACTATTCTGTTGGTGGATGCCTTTCATCCATTTTGGAAATCTCTCTGCCACTATATTAACAAGTATCTTATACATCCCATTTCGTTTCTCTGTTCTCCTGAAAGTTTGATTATAAGTATGTTAAATCACTTCACATTCTTCAAAAGACTTTTGATGATTTGTTCTTTTTTAAACTAATTTCTCTCTTTGTGCCTCAATTTTATCATTTTCTATTGACCTGTATTTAGTCTTCTAATGAGCCCATTAATTTTACTATTGTGTTATATCAAGCAATCTCTTTAGGGTATTTTTCTTAGTAGTCTACATACCTCCTAGAATGCTCTCTCATGGCTTATGCATTGCACTAGATTTCTTAACATTTTATCATAGGTATTTTAAAGTCTATGACTGATAATTCCAACATCTGAAATCTTTGTGTTTACTTCTATAGACTCTTTCCTTTCTCAAAGGTTTCACAGTTTCTTGATTTTCCATGGGTTTTTATTTTGCGCCATATATAACAGCTCAAAAGAGTTTGAACTGAGTTATATTTATCTCCAGAAATGGGCACTCTACTGTTCTGGTCACTTCCTTATTAGAAAGCCTGCAATCCCTGGAGAGTTTCTCTCAAGATTTCTTCCCTGTTTCTGATTTTATGGTACTACCCTCGGCACTCTGTGGAAACTGGTGGAAAATACTTTAAAAACAGTTTTGCTCTGTGTCTGGGGATCCTCTGACCCTAATCTGTCACGTCAGCCAACACGTGAAAATGAATTTTTTTTTTAATTAGACTGATTTTTCTTACCCTAATCTTTTGCAAATACCTTATCTTCTCTCTGTTTCAGTCAATGGATGAGAGCACCCGTGCATCTTTTCTCTCTTTATTCTCTGGAGTTTAGTTCACTTAGTTCACTTATATTTCTTTATATCCTCCATGATGGGTAGAAAATAATAGCTATAAGTATGTGGTTGATCTCGCTTGCTTTTGTTGTTAGGACAAGAGCAACATTCTTTTAAAACTTTCTACTTTAAACCAGAAGCATATACATTTCATTTTTAATTTCAACTATTGTTTTTAACGTCTTATTTTGAAAAGTTCTATTTTATTATGTTTCAAATACCCCTAGTCATTGTTAATCTTTTGCTGCTCATTCACTGTGCTATTCTGTTGCCTCTAACATGTTGAAATCTTGAGTCTAAACTGTAGATTGTTCCTACGGAGATAATTTAGTTTTGCTCTCCACTAGGGGGTAGAGAGCACTATCTATCCCTTTAAATATTTTAGCTAAATTTCAGATTTTTCAAGTTTCTTTCCCTACCTTACAACTGACACAAAGTTTAGTCTCTTAATTCTTGCTTGAACATTGATATTTTTTACTGGGACAACCCAAGTTTTCTCTTTGTTTATGCCTCAGATGTTTATTTTAAACTAGCTATTTTCTGTTTATTGTGTTTTTTTCTCTTTTTTGTCTCTTAGAAAAGTCCTCTAACCACTTGAACGTTCACAAATTTAACATAAATAAACTTTGTGACAATTTACTCAGAAACTTGTTGTTCTATAGCATCCTATAATAAAACTTTATACTCATCACTGATTCCATGGAATTTATCACTGAGTGGCTTGACATACAGACTACACATTCAGAACACATTCAAAAAGTGCAAAATAAATTAAAGAGTTAACAAAAATATTAAGTTAAGTAGCATATCATTCTAAGGGGAAAGATTATGAATGACTACATCTATTATAATCTCTCGCACATAAATGTCATTAGATAAATTAGATAGATTTCAATAAAACTTCATTTTTAGGTATAAATTGTTTGATAATATAGCAAGGAAGTGAAAAGGAAATATCGAACACGTAGGCTGGATAAGTAGGATGGAATGTGGTAGACAAACCATGATGGATAGTTAAGATTCCTGGATCAATTAATGCATTATCAAATCTGTGAGAAGGGTTGTGCTTTCCAAGAAAATAGGCAGAGTACCAATTTCAGGTCCTTAATAAATGTTAAAACCTGAGGCCAAAATACCAAAGAGAGAAGTGCCAGGAAAGTCAGGACAGCATGGTGTCACAGAAGACCAAGAAAAAGCGAATTACTTATAGTTGCCGTACTTGTAACTTTGAAACGCCACTTATTTCAGTTGTTCTTCTATTTATACGTTCAACTGTTCTCTTAAGTGAGTTTATTATCTTTAACAAAGTGTTTTAATATAATTATGCCACCGGCACCACTTTAGCCTTTTCTCAAATCATAGAAAAGTATGTAGAATTAATAGCACTTTAAAATTATGAAGGACCAAGTTCATCCTCAATTTGGAATAGCTAAAGTATAATGAATGGAAACGTAGACTACTGATCAACAATACCATTCTTCCATTGTTGAACTGAGTTTTTAAAGTTACATTCTACATGGAAAAAAATTTTAACATTTTGATCAAAAGTCTAGCTTCTTGATATATATCCATGTGTAAAACCTCAGTACTGGAAACGTTTGCATCATAGGCACAAAAATAGCAAACAACAATCCCCTTTGCAAAATAGCTCTTTCTTTAGCTCTTAGAGTGAAACTGGCTTTGTTTCCAGAGGCTTGGAAGCACACTTAAAACAGTATTCAACCCCACTAACAGTGAACATCCCACCTCACCCATTAGGACTTTCTCAGAGAATAATCTGAGATGAAAATATAGGCTGCACCTTGTCTTTATTATTTTCTTTCTTATCTGTGCCTCACTTCAGAAATGCTATGGAAGCTTTAACATCTTCCCTATCAGGAACCTGCCACAGGGATTAGAATTTGAAAGAGTGAGGAGGCAGTCCTTGCAGATGTGAATAAACAACAAAAGGCTTTTCTCTTTCCAGAATTCAACCAGAGCTGACCCATTTGAGGTTTTCAGCTCTAATATACTGACTCGCAAACTAATAGTACAATTCAGGAAATCAGTCTTAATGCAGATACAGTAAAGAGTCTGGTCCTTCATAATAGGTGATTAGCTGTCCCAGACCTTTGGATGTCAGACAGTGATACACGCCCAGTGATTGAGATGGAAAATGGACATCTCATTTAAAAGAAAAT
Source organism: Globicephala melas (assembly GCF_963455315.2). Classification (NCBI taxonomy): domain Eukaryota; kingdom Metazoa; phylum Chordata; class Mammalia; order Artiodactyla; family Delphinidae; genus Globicephala; species Globicephala melas. The sequence goes on along the minus strand of NC_083319.1, from coordinate 77,477,504 downwards.
CAAGCAGTTCATTAATTTATGCCCTTTTAAACCCATAAAGGTTTTGTAATTCCTAGATTTTAGGGAAGTTTTAGAAGTCTCATCTAAAATGCCACAGGCATATTAGCAGAAACGTTTAAAGCTGTTAGAGGCTTCCAACAGATTGTATTATTTATTACGTGCAGGCTCTAGAGGCTAAGAGCAGCTGAAAGGATGGCAGTGCCAATAGCTGAAAATGAAGATTCTCTAAATAAAGGGCTAGTTGCCACTTAGCCTGATGTGCAAAGAACTGAAAATATAGTGGAACTCTTGTGGAAACAAAAATGAGTCCTACTATCCTTGTGTAACTGAAAGTAGAAATGTTTGTATGTTATTTCATCAAAGGGTATAATTAAAAATAGATGCTTTTCTCTCCTCATAAATGAAAAAAACTGAGATGAACGAATAAGGAACTGAATAAACATGAAAGCACATTTTAGATTACAGAGCATTCCACAAAATGTATGTTTTTATTATCATTATTAAGATCATATAAAATAAATGACGTTCATATTTATTCAGTGTAGATGAATTCCATAAATTCTTAGCAAGTTTCTAGACTTACTGATTTTCAAAAATGAAAAACGGTTTTTATTCTGTGTAAGTCCTTACTTCCCTCTTAGGTGTGAAGCAGAATATTGGGTTGGTATTATGCCATGAAGGAGTATCAAAGAAATAAAGAAAGTATGGCTCCCAATTAGCTCAACACACTCTGTCTAGGCCACACAAGTAAAATTTGGAAAATATGAGTTGTTGACCTCCAATGATGCTTTTCCACCACTAGGATTACATTTGGTGAACCAGAGGAAGAGAAATGAATTAAAATAATCAAAAGGTTTATTGTCCATCTCTCCTTGAAGTCTCGGGAGGATGGCTCCGACGCACTTGTTCTTGGTGAACTTACATTTTTCAGTGTAACTCTAGCAACAACAACGTCTAGATTTGTGATGTGGGGTATAGATAAGAGCCCTATGCTTGAATCCCTCACATGTTCAGATTAACAGCAAATCTAATCTACCTCCATTCAGTTTAGGGATTCTTTTGGTCTTAAAAATGTGTGTGCAATTAGGTGTGTGTTGGAGGGAGAGTGTCTGGAGAGGGAAGGTGGGCGTACCCGGGCAGTAAGACAGGGAAGGGGGTTGGAGAGGTTGCAAGGAGCAGTGCTACCTCTTCCAGAATATCTGTGAGAGTAGACCTCAGATGAATGCCATTTGAGCGCCACAGCTGCTGCCTTCTGAGGGAGCTGGTGTGGCAGCTGCTGCAAAGGAAGTCTGGAGGGACAACTTTCTCACTGCCAATCCCTGGTTTACAGGGGATACTTTGAGAGAGAACTGTCACATCACCCAGTATAACTTAAAATCAAGGGAGTTCTATGGCCATAGGGATCTAGGTTTTGTTATGGGCTTTGATTCCCTCTAGTTCTGTCAGGATGAAGAACAGGGGATTTTCCAGAAAGATATTAATGCTAAAGTTTCATTAACTTAACACGGGTTTCTGGATAAGATGTTCATAGTTTTTGTCATTTTTTAAAATTGCAATTGCTTTTCTTATTCTCATGAAATATTAACTTTCATATGTACTTTGTTTTCCACTCCCTAAAGGATATAACCAAAATTGGAGTAATATTGTCTTTAAAGAAAGAGAACTATCTAAGGCAATAAAGATAAATTGCACCTTTTCAGAAGGATATGTCCGATTACTGGGGCTCAATCCTACATTCCTGTGCTTTGTCTTCTACCTAGATACTCTGCAGTATCAGCCATACATTTTGTTCAAGGAGTAGAAATTAATACTTTCTGATAGCTCAGTAATAAGAACTCAATGCCAAATGGACAAAGGCCACATTCAGATTCACTCACACAACCACTGCGAGGGCGTTTCATCAAGTTTCACCTATCTTTGTAGGCCCTGGATTATTGTTTATTTGGTTTTTGTTTTTAGCTTTAAGTTTTTTGCTGTGTCCTGGGGTTTCCTGCAAGGATCCCACCAGAGATGAAAATGTACATTTCAAAGTACAGACTGAATGTCTAGAGAAACCATACCTCTGCCCCAGAGAATTGGTTTCCCTGAAAAATTACAAAAGTTTGTCCAATTATACGAATGTATCCATGCTCCAAGTGTAGGCAAGGGAGTAAATCTGGAAACTATTACTTAACAGTCTGTCAAAAGCACAGGGTTTCCCAAAGGAAAGCAGTCTAAATTTCTCAGACTAAGCCACATCAGCAGAAAGACATAGGCCTGGACCATTTATTGGTCCCTGGTGGAATTTCCTTTATGTAATTGTGCCGTGGTGTGTGAGGAACCAGATACAGATAATTGCCAACAGTAGGACTGTTGCCCAGGACTTCATTCATTGATTAAAATTGGATATTCTTCCTGAGGTTGACTGGGAAATAATTCTTCCTCATCTTATTTTGAGCAATAGTATTATTCCTTAGAACTAATCTATTAATTTCTATCCTATGAATTAGTATATAACATGAAAGATCATTTTACTCTCTTTGTGGTGACTTCCACTTGGAAACAAATTAATGGCTCACCCTAGCAGGTTATACTTGGTATTTCATAGCATGTATTTGTGTATTGATCTCACTCCTATTTCCATTTGTTTTCCCTTTGCCTCTTCTTTCTTAACATTTAAAATTGTTATCTTGTTTCTTGTAAGCTAGAAGACTTTTTTTAGAAAAGGTAGACATAAACAAATCTACTTACATTCCAAAATAAACAAGTAAAAGCATAACATGAAGAAAGCCATACAAAGTCCTAAGGAAGATAAAGTAAGACAATGATCTGTGGAGGACATAGCCAAATATAGAGGAAATAAAATTTGTGCCTGGTCTTAAAGATTTATTTATGTAGCACCTTATAATTAATAATCCTTTGGCCCTAATAAAGAATATAATAGTAGAATAATCGAGACAGGAAAATGAGATACATGCACATTAAAAATACATCACCAAATATAAGATCAAAGCCATAAGGTTACTAGGTTGATATAAGTTACTCTGGAAAGGTAAATTAATATAATAGGTTTTTCAAAAGAAATGAAACGACTGTATCTGATTTCCTCTTTATCAATGGTTCATAATATTTATTGGTCATATATAATATACCAAGTATTTTGGAGGTCATACTGGGCCAGTGATAAACAGAATACACACAATCTGGGTCTTCATGGAGTTTGAAGCACAGAGACAGAGTGAGACAGAGAGATCAAATAATCACATAAATTATTATGCCATAAGTATGCATGGAGTAGCTTCTAAGTGTCAATTACTAAGTGTAGATTCTGGGGATAGAGTAATGAACAACATAGGCAATATCCTATTCTCATGGGATAGATAGAAAGTACATATGTTTGCTAGGGAATAAATAAGTACAATAGAGAAAGTGAATCAAAATTAGAGGATAGAGAAGGTAGGAGAGGACGTTCTATTTTACATATGGTAATGAAAGGGAATATATATTTCCTCTACTACTTTAGAAATTTCTTCACCTTACCCTATTTATTGACTTCCTTTAGCACATTGTGTCATAAATGAATGAGTCCTAATGCTGAATTGAGGTGGGAAGAGAGACAGAAAGGGACCACAATTGCTATGATTTTCATTTAAATTTTAAAGAAGTATAATTTGTATATATTCATAAAAATGGCATTTACAGATATCTAGATAGAGATCATTATAAATACTATAAGGATTTAGACCCAAATGCTAATAGGGATTATTCTTATAAAACTTTGAACCCGATATAGTTATAAATATGGAGTCCAGCACATAGAAGACACTCAACTAAATTTATTGAATGAATAAATTAAGAATTGAGACTTCCAAAACACTGCAATTTTAAAATTGTTTTAAATGGACCTCAGCTGTGTAGGATTGGATTATTCATAATCTTCGCCTTTGCCACTATCATCATTGATCTAAGAACAGTCCTCTTGTAGTTACTTATATTTTACAATTTGCCTAGCAAACTATATGTAACAAAATCACATGCACTACTTCAAAATACCTTTTTGAGAAACATGTATTATTTCTATTAACAGATGTAATAACAGATTTCAATGCACTAAGTAACTGAATAAATCTGCTCAGCTAGGAACTAACATATTCTGCTCTGTTTCTAATGCCTGTGTTCTTTCTACTATGTTACAATGCCTTTCATAGTCCATTCCCAGGTTTTAGAGAGATTCTGGCAGGTGGCTGATGTACAATGAATAATACTGTGATCAACGCAATTTCCACCCATAGGTTGCCAGCAGAGATTATAAAACCAGAAAGTAAAAATGGTGACAGGTTGAAGAAAACAAATATGAATTGGGTCTAAAGACATATAGGGAGAGAAAGTATAAAGAGCTAGAAAGAGATAGAAGGATTGGAGAGAATGGACAAATGGGAGAAGTGTCTCCTAACAGAGACAACTGGGTCATGGGAGTGAAGCTTTCATCAGAAACAGCACCTAAAAGCTTAAAGGAGACAGGTCCCCCAGCCCACTATGCAAATGCAGCCTTTGGGAGAAAATCAGGATTCAGTTAAGGTGAAGAGCTGGAAAACAATGATGAGCACAAACAAGGCTAACAATCTGCAGATTTTCTTTAAGAATTGTGAGTTTGGCAAACCTCTAAACTGTTTGGGAATTCCAAGGTACTTTAAAAGAAAGTTGGCTTTAAGTGGAAGCTACCAAGCTGAACTGTTTCTGTGCAAAATGAAATGAAATCAATAAATTCAAGGAAATAGCTCTAAGGATAAAAAACTTTGAAAGAATCTTGGACCCATGAACACAGGTGCCCAGCAGAAGAAAATGCAAAATGAAAACTGATCTGGTTGGTTTGTACCTAAATGAAAGTAGGTATCAAATAAATCCAAAATTTCCTTTCTGGCTATCCATATTGAGTGTTTTCATGAAAATATTTTCTGAATAGGAATGCTAATATTGGAGTTTTACCTCTATTTCAACTTCATTGCTTTCCTAACCTTTTTATATGGTACATAAGCACTGCAGTTAGAGGATACGCTTTCTTTTTTTCAAATCTTTTACATGTAAAATCTCTTCTACATGTCATGCCCTCAGGGAGAGGGAAAATGGGATATTTTCATTCATTGGACAATCTCTAGAGGTCAAGTGGCATAGATATTATTCCATTCATATATTATTTAAACTATTCAAACTTTAGTTTTCTCTGCTATAAAATATAGACAATAAACTATATTTAATCCAGAATGTTATTGTGATGATCACATGAGATAACATGAATAAAGAGATTAAATAAATGTCTGGTCCACAGAACTTAATCATATACACTTTTAATAAAAGTTCATTTAATATTATGCATTATAGCACAGATTCTGGAAACTGGTAGCCAAGGTTCAAATCCTTGCTCTGTCACTTACTAGCTGGGTGATCCTGGGCACATTATTAAGCCTCTATGACTCAGTCCTTTCATCTATAAGGTGGAAATAAAATTAGAGCCTACTTTGTAGGCTACTGAACTATTAAATGAGTTATTATATGTAGAGCATTTAAGCCAATGCTTAGTACAAATAAAGTGCCAAATAAGTGTCAACTCATTATTAGCATACTGTGAAAGAAGCTAATGGTGATTGTAGACAAAAGCAGTGATTCTTAATTTTTTGTTTGTTATAGAATGCCTTCTGCTAAGTTGATGAACTTTAAGAATCCTTCCCCAAGAAAAAGTATGATAATAGAAATTACATTTAGAAACACATTCACACAGAATTTTTCATGTAATTTAAGCATTCATGAACGCTTTGGAACCCATCTGTGTACTTCAGGCTATGAAATCCTACATAATATTTTGCATAAACTTTATAAATGATAGAATAAAAAGAGCAAATGCTTGTTTTACTTAAACTATATATTACAGAATATTGTAGAAAATATTTCACTTGCTTATTAAGACTTTTATTTGGGGGCAAAATAAATAATTATAAGATAATCTGGAAAGGTTTGCAATTGATATTATTCACACACAAAAATATCTCTCAGAAGTTCTCAACTGCTATGTTCCTTGAACATAGTTTTGCTGAGGAAAAAAACAGAATGGCTCAGCATGACAAAAATAACACACAGACTCTATTCCTCAAAACATCCAATACCTGCCAAAGAAAGTAACATGAATATTGGGATTTTGCCAGCATTAACTTATTAATAATGTTACACAAATCTCTATAAGCATCTCCCGATACTTAGGTAGTAGAATTTTCACATCAATATTACATTGAAGAATATTTTTCATCTCCTTTCCAGAGAGATAAGGATTAAGTTTATTTTCAATATTGTTATGTGAACAAGTAATAGCATTTATTCCATTATGTAAAACCTCAGTACATTATGATTTGGTTATAGTTCAAAACACACACTATAATTTGCACCTTGAATTGAACTGTGTTTTGGAAAACAGTGTGAGTTCTGGAGAAGAGAGTGAATTTTTCAATTAGTTTTTAATGTTGACACTTCCTTATATAACTTACAAAGTAAATAGAAAAACTAGCTTTTCTTTGATAAGTGAGAAACCAAAATATTCTCTCTGAGAAAACCTTCATAGCACCTAAGATTGAGAATGATCTATGAAATCAAGAAGAAGGCTGATTACGGGATATATTGAAGTTCACATCTTTGACACAAATGGGCTTCAATTTAATTTTCTAATTAAAACTAAACTGTTAGGGCAGTTGAAATGGTTCTAGACTCATGAAGCAAGTGATGTTTGCTTTCTCATGTTATTCATCCCTCATTTCTGTTTCCCTCATCCTCCATGTGGAAGCCCTTCTGTATCACAGATGTAATTCAATCCCCTGCTCACAGTCACGCCTTGGCTAGGTACACCCCTCACCCCTAAATTATTCCTTACTTGTCAAAAAATTCAACTTTCTTCGATACTCAATCTAATTCTCATTAAGTTACTAACACATGATAGCATTATTAATTACAACTCTCAGACGCTTACTAAAAAGTAAATCATTTACTTTTACTAATAATGTATAATAAGATAATACTAAAGTACCTGTACAGTTATTGTAAGTTATTGTACTTACAACACTCAGATCAAAGAGGAGATTCTCAGTAAATGTTAGCTTTTATTAATACCATTTTATATAGTGGATGCTGTGGAGAAAGGTCATGGAGGCGATAGTTTAAAAGCTCACTCCAATTAGAATATAACAGGTTATATTTCAAACTGATGACTGCTCTCAATATGTAAGTTATTGATTTTTATTATATTCATATACAACCTCTTGGATATATATAACCATAAGTATTGAAATAATCAAGTGTTAATAATCTAATATACACTATCTTTAGGAAAGGAATATTGAAAAGAAAAAAAAATTTGGTTGAAAAAGAATTGTCATTGTAACAAAGTAAAATGGGCTGCTGGTGATGCAATAGGACCCTGTCTGTAAAGACAGGCAAGCAGAAGCTAGATAACATATTGTAAATGATATTTTATGGAGAAATAACAAACAACATTAGGTTACCTCTAGGGTACTTCTAAACATTTCCTCTGTTATATTTCTGAAACATACATCACCAATCAGGCCAATAAATACTTATCAGGGGTCTCCTATGTGCCAGGCACTGGCAAGACAATGAGAGTGAAATGATGAACCAAATGGACTGATTCCCTGTCTCATGTGGCACTAAGATATAAATTCATAATTTAATTTATGTGTATAAATTTATTGAATTATTACAACAGTGTAATGCAGTAAACTATGTTTAGAAGATGGCATTCCTGGGAAGGCAGTCTATAAGCTGGATGGCATCAGCCTTTTGAAGGTAAAATTGGAATTGGAGACAGTCTTTAGATACAGGAAACTGTGCAAAGCTCTGGAAAAAAAAAGAAACCAGGCGTTTCCTAAGAATTATCAGTTGGTGGGGGGTGGTTTCTAGCAAAGCTAGAAATGAGGAAGTTGGGAAGAACAGATACTGAAAGAAGCAGACAGTGATCTGATCATAGAGAATTGTAGGCCACATTAACAACTTTAGATTTTGTTATAGAACTAAGCCACTGAAGACCACCACAAGAGAATGATGTGATAAGATGTATATTTATGACATATTCTTTATATAGGAATATCTTACGGATTTAAAGGGAAATATTTAGAAAACATTTATGATTCCTATCAACCCACAGTATGTCAAAGTGGAAATAGGTTTAAGTAAAAGGTATATCACTTATCAAAAGGATTCAAGCCTTTCTGATTGGAGACTGCAGCTTAGCTTTAGAATAGGTCTCTTAGTTAATACTAAAATATTCCTATTAGGCCAACTTAGATGCCCAGAAACCAAAAGAGTAGTATCATAAATTAGGAGGCAACGAAACAGTTGGATGGGCTGAGAAGAGGGCAAAGTCAAAGAAAAAAGATGTACTGTTTTGATGGAAAATATAGGTCAAAAATTAAAATGGTGATGGAGATGCCTCATGTAAATCTCTAATAAATTTTTCTGATACTTCAGTAAAAAAGACCACACTCATTCTCCATAGAACCTCAATGCTCCTTTCTTCCTCACACATACACACACACAAACACAAGCAGACACGTTTTGATAAATTTGTCACAAGAAACTAAAGTCAAAGCCTGTAAGAGTCAGTATCTTAAGGTGACTTTTTGCATAATGATGATAAAGAAAACCAACAAGATAACAATGAAACAGCTTTACAGCAAACGATGAACATTAGCTGAATTCTCAAAACTGTTAATAAAACATGACGTTTTCAAGTTAGAAATGAATTGGAGATATAAGCCTTGTTCTTGCCTTTGTCTCTTCTTGAAAGCTTATCATATTTTCCTCCAATTATGTGTGGAGGGAAAATGTAAGCAAGTTTCCAAAAATTGACTTTTGGTTTCTATCTGTCGATTATATTTGGTTTCTGTATCCAAAATGTTCAATAAATTTTAAATAAAATAATCTAATTGTAATTTCATAGATTTTGCAATATTAGTACCTTTTTAATCCAAGATGTCAAAGGACATTTAAAATATTAATTAAGCTTCAAATAATCCAGTTTTTCCACAACACATATTTCACAAATGGTTAGGCCATATCATTAAAATGTTAAAAGACTTTTAGAAGGAGTCTATAATTAGTAAAAGTAGAATATAAAAATCCTGATTTGTGTATATACTAACCCCTAGACATCTAACATTCTGAAAAGCAGCCATACAAGCTAAAAGGAATTTGCTTTTCTTCCCTTTCTTTATGGAATAACTCAAGGTTTTTATTATTTTATGCCTGGGAAAGAACTTGGGGAGTAGGGTTAATATCACATCTATTGACCAAAAAGCAAATGCAATAAAACAACGACTTTATAAATAAATATTAAAATAACATCTGCATACTGACAACTGAAAATATTACAAAAAGATGTCAATATTTTATTGACTTTTTTGGTTCTAATAGGAAGAGAATTATATTGGCTGACCAAAGCACTTTTCAAATTGGTAAAATATAGTAGAGTGTTCAGTTTGTTGAACATTGGTCAAAGATAAGTGCAAGAGAGCAATTTCATAAACTTCAATACTTTGAAAAAGCATAATAGGTTCTACACACATATCCATTAAAAATCATGTCAATCTCTTTGAAATTTGAATATAGAATATCACTGTAAACAGATTAGAACAAAAGTTGCTTAGAGACAATGTTAAATATTCTACCAGAAAATGAGTAAATGAAATAATGGTCAAATCACTAAAGGAAAATGCAAATGGCCTATAAGGATGTGAGAAAAGGACAATTCAAATTAAAACAGTAGTGAGATTCATTTTGCCTATTAAGTTAATGAAGTAAATACCTATGTATCATTGTGCATATATAGAATATAATATTTTATAATAAAACATACATATTAACAATAATAATGAACAGTGTTTTTGAATATAATAGTATGTAGGACAATTCACATATTCCTGGTATGATGACTCAGCAATTTTTCAAGATATTTCAAAAAAAAGTTAGAAATATGTCCAATTTTTACCTCAAATTCCTATATCTAGAAATGTATTCTAAATAAATAATATAGGTTTATATAGAGAAAAATCTGAAAGAATGTTTATTGAACTTCTGCTTACCATAGTAAAAATAGGAACCTACTTAAATGTCCAACAATAATTTCTTTAGAAGTTATGGTGTTTCCACATATTTCCCTTTTATATAAACATTTAAAATGACATTGTGGAAGAATATTTAATGATATGGTAAAATGCTCACAATGTAATATTTTTAAAAGCATATCACAAAACAATATTATACTCACAAAAAGAAAGAAAAATGTAGACACTAGGATATTAACAGCAGCTATCCCTATATGAGAATTAATCATACTTTTTATATCATTTGGGCATCTATTTATTTCCTTAATTTTCTACAATGTTCTTGTTTACTTTTTTAAAGTTTTTAATAAGCCTTATTATTTTTCTTTAACATTATTTTTCAGAATTGAAGTACATTCTCAAGAAACCCTGAATTTTGTTTTTTTCATATTTTTAAACTTTTTCTTTTGAAATTATTATAGATTCATAGAAAGTTGCAAATAAATGTGCAGGGTGGTTCTCTGAATCATTCTCCCAGGATCTCCCAATATTAACATCTTTCAGAATTATAGTACAATATCAAAACGAGAAAGTTGATATTGGTACAGCCACAGGTGTTAGATTTTACCAGCTATATATGTACTCATCTGTGTGTGTGTGTAGCTCTATGCAATTTTATCACATGTAAATTTGCATAATTACAACCACTACTAAGATACATGACTGTACCATCACCATAATTCTCCTTCATGCCATCCTTTTATAACCATGCAACCCCCCTGCCTCCATCACTTGGTGATTACTAATCAGTATCTCTCTCTTATGTCATTTCACAAATGTTATATAAATAGAGTCATACAGTAGATATTCTTTTGAGATTGGCATTTTTCCACTCAATTTCCTTCATGGTCATCCATGTTGTTGCATGTATCAATAGTTCACACTCTTGTATTGCTGAGTAGTGTTCCATGGTGTGGATATACCACACTTTGTTTACCCATTCACCACTGAAGAACAGTTAAGTATATTCCAGTTTAAGGCTGTTACACATAAAACTGCTTTGAACATGTGTGTATAAATTTCTGCATGATGGTAAGTGTGATAAATGTTTAAAGATTGCTAGATTTTATGCCAAACGATTTGCCTTAGTGGTTATATGACTGAACATCCCCACCAGCAAAGTATGACCAATAAAGTTTCTCCAACTTTGAAAAACAGAACAAAGTTAGAGGACTTACAAAGTCTGATTTCAAAACTTACTTTAAAGGTAAAGTGATCAAGACAATACGGCAGTAGCATAAGGATAGGCATAAAAATAAATGAAAGAGAACTGAAATTTCAGAAATTAACACTTACATTTTTGGTTAATTGGTTTTGAACAAAAATACCAAGACATTCCATAGGTAATGGATAGTCCTTTCACTAACTAGTTCCGAGACAACTGAACAGACAAATTAAAACAAACAAACAGAAAAACAAAAAAAACCCTCACACTCTTTACTCACACTATACACAAAAATTAACTCAAAATAGATCATGGACATAAATGTAAGAACTACAACAATGAAACTTCTGAACAACAAAAACAAACAGGTGAAACTCTTCATTATCTGGAGTTAGGCAAAGAATTCTTATAGAGAACTCCTAAAGCATTAGTTATTTAAAAAAATGGAAACTTGGACTTCCTTAGAATTATAAAGCTTTTCTTTCAAAACACACCATTTAAAATGAAACAACAGTCCACAGGGTAGGAGGCTATACTTGCAAATAATATATCAAAATATTTAAAGAACACTTAAAACAAAATAAGTCAAACAACTCAAAATAAGTAAGTGAACAAAAAAATAGACATTTAACCAAAGAAGATATATAGTTGATAAGCACAAGAAAAGGTGCTCTCTATTATTTTTAGTAGGGAAATACAAATTAAACCACAATGCGATAATATCCAATAGAATGTTTGTAATCAAAAGACAGTCAATACCAAGACTGGAAAGAATGTGAAGAAATTGGAGCCTTCATACATTGCGGGGTTGGCGGGGGGGAATGTAAGAAGTATAGTTCCTTGGAAAACATTTTGTCCGTTTCTTTAAAAGTTAAACATAAAGCTACCATACGATCCAGCAATTCCGTTCCTAGGATTCTATCCAAGAGAAGTGAAAACATCTGTGCAAAGACTTGTATGTAAATATTCTTAGCAGCATCATTCATGATAGCCCAAATCTGGAAACAACCCAAATGTCTATCAGCTGGTAAATGCATAAACCAAATGTTGTGTAATATACAATAGGACACTCTTCAGCAATAAAAAGGAAGTAACACTGAGTGATATATGCCATAATATGTATTAGCATCAACAGTAGTATGCTAGATGCAAAATATTACATACTGTATGATTTCAAGCATATGAAATGTCTAGAAAAGGCTGATTATTTATATCATATTATTTATAAAGACTGGAAAATAGATCAGGATTGCCTGTGGCTGGGATAGGATTAAGAAATAATTACAATAGTGCTCAAGAGAATTTTTTTAAGGGATGGAAATATTAAAAAACTGGATTGTGGTAATGATGGTATAATAACACTAAAATGAATAAATTAGACAGTTATACTAGCTGAATTCTATGGTATTTAAATTATACCTATTAAAGATACCTTTTTTTTTTTTTAACATCTTTACTAGAGTATAATTGCTTTACAATGTTGGGTTAGTTTCTCCTGTATAACAAAATGGATCAGCTATATGTATAAGTATATCCCCATATCCCCTCCCTCTTGTGCCTCTGTCCCACCCTGACTATCCCATCCCTCTAGGTGGTCAGAGAGCACGGAGCTGATGTCCCTGTGCTATGTAGCTGCTTTCCACTAGCTATCTATTTTACATTTGGTAGTGTATATATGTCCATGCCAGTCTCTCAGTTTGTCCCAGTTTACCCTTCCCCCTCCCCATGTCCTCAAGTCCATTCTCTATGTCTGCATCTTTATTACTGTCCTGCCCCTAGGTTCTTCAGAACCTTTTTTTTTTTTTTTAGATTCCATATATATGTGTTAGCATACGGTGTATGTTTTTCCCTTTCTGACTTACTTCACTCTGTATGACAGACTCTAGGTCCATTCACCTCACTACAAATCACTCAGTTTTGTTTCTTTTCATGGCTGGATAATATTCCATTGTATATATGTGCCACATCTTCTTTATCCATTCATCTGTCGATAGACACTTAGGTTGCTTCCATGTCCTGGCTATTGTAAGTAGTGCTGCAATGAACATTGTGGTACATGACTCTTTTTGAATTATGGCTTCCTCAGGGTATATGTCCAGTAGTAGGATTACTGGGTCATATGGTAGTTCTATTTTTAGTTTTTTGAGGAACCTCCATACTGTTCTCCACAGTGGCTGTATCAATTTACATTCTCACCAACAGTGCAAGAGGGTTCCCTTTTCTCCACACTCTCTCCAGCACTTATTGTTTGCAGACTTTTTGATGATGACCATTCTGACGGGTGTGAGATTGTACCTCATTGTACTTTTGATTTGCATTTCTCTAATGATTAGTGATGTAGAACATCCCTTCAAGTGTTTGTTGGCAATCTGTATATATTCTTTGGAGAAATGTCCATTTAGGTCTTCTGCCCATTTTTGGATTGGGTTGTTTTTCTATATGATATTGAGCTGCATGAGCTGCCTGTATAGTTTGGAGATTAATCCTTTGTCAGTTGCTTCATTTGCCAATATTTTCTCCCATTCTGAAGGTTGTCTTTTTGTCTTGTTTATGGTTTCTTTGCTGTGCAAAATCTTTTAAGTCTCATGAGGTCCCATTTGTTTATTTTTGTTTTTATTTTTATTTCTCTAGGAGGTGGGTTAAAAAGGATCTTGCTGTGATTTATGTCAAAGAATGTTCTTCCTATGATTTTCTCTAAGAGTTTGATAGTGTCTGGCCTTACATTTAGGTCTTTAATCCATTATGAGTTTATTTTTCTGTAGGGTGTTAGGAAGTGTTCTAATTTCATTCTTTTACATCTAGCTGTCCAGTTTTCCCAGCACCACTTATTGAAGAGGCTGTCTTGTCTACATTGTATATTCTTGCCTCCTTTGTCAAAGATAAGGTGACCATATATGCGTGGGTTCATCTCTGGGATTTCTATCCTGTTCCATTGAGGTATATTTCTTTTTTCGTGCCATACCATACTGTCTTGATTACCGTAGCTTTGTAGTATAGTGTGAAGTCAGGGAACCTGACTCCTCCAGGCTGTTTTTCTTTTTCAAGATTGCTTTGGCTATTCAGGGTGTCTTGTGTTTCCATACAAGTTGTGCATTTTTTGTTCTAGTTCTGTGAAAATGCCATTAGTAGTTTGAAAAGGATTGCATTGAATCTGTTGACTGCTTTAGGTAGTATAGTCATTTTCACAATGTTGATTCTTCTAATCCAAGAACATGGAATATCTCACCATCTGTTTGTATCATGTTTAATTTCTTTCATCAGTGTCTTATACTTTTCTGCATACAGGTCTTTTGTCTCCTTAGGTAGGTTTATTCCTAGGTATTTTATTCTTTTTGTTGCAATGGTAAATGAGAGTATTTCTTTAATTTCTCTTTCAGATTTTTCATCATTAGTGTATACGAATGCAAGAGATTTCTGTGCATTAATTTTGTATCCTGCTACTTTACCAAATTCATTGATCAGCTCTGTTAGTTTTCTGGTAGCAGCTTTAGGATTCTCTACATATGGTATCATGTCATCTGCAAACAGTGACAGCTTTACTTCTTCTTTTCTGATTTGGATTCCTTTTATTTCTTTTTCTTCTCTAACTGTTGTGACTAAAACTTCCAAAACTATGTTGAATAAGAGTGGTGAGAGTGGACAACCTTGTCTTGTTCCTAACTTTAGAGGAAATAGTTTCAATTTTTCACCATTGAAAACGATGTTGGCTGTGGGTTTGTCATATATGACCTTAATTATGTTGAGGTAGGTTCCCTCTCTGTGTACTTTCTGGAGGGTTTTTTTTCATAAATGGGTGTTCAATTTTGTTGAAAACTTTTTCTGTATCTAGTGAGATTATCATATGGATTTTATCCCAGTTTGTTAATATGGTGTATCACATTGATTGAGTTGCATATATTGAAGAATCCTTGCATTCCTGGGATAAACCCCACTTGATCAGGATGTATGATCCCTTTAATGTGCTGTTGCATTCTTTTTGCTACTATTTTGTTGAAGATTTTTTGCATCTATTTTCATCAGTGATATTGGCCTGTAGTTTTCTTTTTTTGTGACATCTTTATCTGATTTTGGTATCAGGGTGATGGTGGCCTCGTAGAATGAGTTTGAGAGTGCTCCTCTCTCTACTATATTTTAGAAGAGTTTGAGAAAGATAGGTGTTAGTTCTTCTCTAAATGTTTGATATAATTCTCCTGTGTAGCCATCTGGTCCTGGGCTTTTGTTTGTTGGAAGATATAAAGTCACAGTTTCAATTTCAGTAGTTGTGATTGGACTGTTTATATTTCCTATTTATTCCTGGTTCACTCTCAGAAGGTTGTGCTTTTCTATTTATCCATATCTTCCAAGTTGTCCATTTTATTGACATATAGTTGCCTGTAGTAATCCCTCATGATTCTTTGTATTTCTGCAGTGTCAGTTGTGACTTCTCCTGTATCATTTCTAATTCTGTTGATTTGAGTCTTCTCCCTTTTTTTCTTCATGAGTATGGCTAATGGTTTATCAATCTTGTTTATCTTCACAAAGAACCATCTTTTAGTTTTATTGATCTTTGTCATCATTTCCTTCATTTCTTTTTCATTTATTTCTGACCTGATCTTTATGACTTATTTCCTTGTGCTAACTTAGGGGGTTTTGTTCTTCTTTCTCTAATTGCTTTAGCTATAGGGTTAGGTTGTTTATTTGAGGTGTTTCTTGTTTCTTAAGGTAGGGTTGTATAGCTATAAACTTCCCTCTTAGAACTGTTTTTGCTGCATCCCATAGGTGTTGGGTCATCGTGTTTTCATTGACATTTGTTTCTAGGTATTTTTTGATTTCCTCTTTGATATCTTCAGTGATCTCTTGGTTATTTATTAACACATTATTTAGCCTCCATCTGTTTGTATTTTTTTACAGTTGTTTTTTCCTGTAATTGATATCTAGTCTCATAACATTGTGGTCAGGAAAGATACTTGATATGATTTCAATTTTCTTATATTTACCAAGGCTTGATTTGTGATCCAGGATAAGATCTATCCTGGAGAATGTTCCCTGAGCACTTGAGAAGAAAGTGTATTCTGTTGTTTTTGGATGGAATGTCCCGTAAATATCAATTAAGTCCATCTTGTTTACTGTGTCATTTAAAGCTTGTGGTTCCTTATTTATTTTCATTTTGGATGATCCATCTATTGGTGAAAGTGGGGTTTTAAAGTCCCCTACTATGATTGTGTCCATTTCCCCTTTTATGGCTGTTAGTATTTGCCTTATGTTTTGAGCGTGCTCCTATATTGGGTGCATAAATATTTACAACTGTTTTATCTTCTTCTTGGATTGATCATTATGTAGTGTCCTTCTTTGTCTCTGTAATAGTCTTTATTTTGAAGTCTATTTTGTCTGGTATGAGAATTGTTGCTCCAGCTTTCTTTTGATTTCCATTTACATGGAATATATCTTTCCATCCCCTCACTTTCAGTCTATATGTGTCCCTAGGTCTGAAGTTGTCTCTTGTAGACAGCATATATGTGGGTCTTGTTTTTGTACCCATTCAGCCAGTCTATGTCTTTTGATGGGAGTATTTATTCCATTTACATTTAAGGTAATTATTGATATGTATGTTCCTATTACCATTTTCTTAATTGTTCTGGGTTTGTTTCTGTATGTCTTTTCCTTCTCTTGTGTTTCCTGCCTAGGGAAGTTCCTTTAAGCATTTGTTGTAAAGCTGGTTTTGTGGTGCTGAATTCTCTTAATTTTTATTTGTCTGTAAAGTTTTTAATTTCCATATCAAATCAGAATGAGATCCTTGCTGGCTAGAGTAGTCTTGGTTGTAGGTTTTTCCCTTTCATCACTTTAAATATGTCCTGCCACTCCCTTCTGGCTTGAAGAGTGTCAGC
Source organism: Globicephala melas (assembly GCF_963455315.2). Taxonomy (NCBI): domain Eukaryota; kingdom Metazoa; phylum Chordata; class Mammalia; order Artiodactyla; family Delphinidae; genus Globicephala; species Globicephala melas. The sequence continues at coordinate 77,460,339 of NC_083319.1, read as the reverse complement.
TGAAAGATCAGCTGTTAACCCTATGGGGATTCCCTTGTATGTTATATGTTGCTATTCCCTTGCTGCTTTTAATACTTTTTCTTTGTATTTTATTTTTGATAGTTTGATTAATATGTGTCTTGGCATGTTTCTCCTTGGATTTATCCTGTATGGGACTCTCTGTGCTTCCTACTCTTGATTGACTATTTCCTTTCCCACGTTAGAGAAGTTTTCAACTATAATCTCTTCAAATATTTTCTCAGTCCCTTTCTTTTTCTCTTCTTCTTCTGGGACCCCTATATTCGAATGTTGATGCATTTAATGTTGTCCCAGAGCTCTCTGAGACTGTCCTCAATTCTTTTCATTCTGTTTTCTTTATTCTGCTCTTCAGTAGTTATTTCCATTATTTTACCTTCCAGGTCACTTATCTGTTCTTCTGTCTCAGTTATTCTGCTATTGATCCCTTCTAGAGAATTTTTAATTTCATTTATTGTGTTGTTCATGATTGTTTGTTTGCTCTTTAGTTCTTCTAGGTCCTTGTTAAACGTTTCTTTTATTTTCTACATTCTATATCCAAGATTTTGTACCATCTTTACTATCATTACTCTGAATTCTTTTTCAGGTAGAGTGCGTATTTCCTCTTCATCTGTTTGATCTGGTGGATTTTTACCTTAGTCCTTCATCTGCTGCACATTTCTCTGTCTTCCCATTTTGCTTAACTTACCGTGTTTGGGGTCTCCTTTTTGCAGGCTGCAGGTTCATATTTCCTGTTGTTTTTGGTGTCTGCCCACAGTGGGTAATGTTGGTTCAGTGGGTTGTGTAGGCTTCCTGGTGGAGGGAACTGGTGCCTGTGTTCTGGTGGGTGGGGCTCGATCTTGTCTTTCTGTTGGGCATTGCTGCATCTGATGGTTTGTTTTGTGGTGTCTGTGAACTTAATATGATTTTAGGCAGCCTCTATGTTAATGGGTGGGGTTGTGTTCCTGTCTTGCTAGTTGTTTAGTATGGGGTGTCCTGCACTGGAGCTTACTGGTCATTTAGTGGAGCTGGGTCTTAGTGTTGGGATGGAGATCTCTGGGAGAGCTCTCACTGACTGATATTACATGGGGCCAGGAGGTTTCTGATGGTCCAGTGTCCCAGTCTTGGCCCTCCCACCTCAGAGGGTCACACTTGACACCCTGCCAGAGCACCAAGACCCTGCTAGCCACATGGCTCTTCAGAATAGTCCCTAATGGTAAATTACATGATCTTGCACATAGAAAATCCTAAGAAATGAGCACACACGGAGGTTAGAAGTAATAAAGAAGTTCAGCAAGTTTACAGGACACAAAGTCAATATGCTAGACATCTTTGTATCTAGAATTTTTAAAGGCTCTCAAAGCTCAACAGTAGAAAAACAAAAACAATCCAGCTAGAAAATGGACAAAGACATGAAGAGACAATACACTGAAGCATGTATGTAGATGGCATAAAGGCACTGAAAATTACTCTATATCATTAGCCATCAAAGAATACTATTCAGTCATAAAAAAGAAGGAAATATTGCCATTTGCTACAGCTTGGATGAAACCTGAGGGCATTATGCTAAGTGAAATAAGTCAGAAAGAGAAAGACAAATACTATATGATATCACTTACATACAAAAAATCTAAAAAAAGAAACAAACTGACAGAACAAAATATCCTAGTTGTGCTTACCAGAAGCAGGGGATGGGATGTAAGGTAATTGGATGAAGGTGGTTGAAGGTACAAACTTCTAGTTATAAGATAAATAAGTACTAGGGATGTAATGGACAACATGATGACTATGGTTAACATTGTTCTGATGTTATATTTGAAAGTTTCCAAGAGAGTAAATCCTAAAAGTTCTCATCACAAGAAATTTTTTTACCAATAAATACATAAATAAATAAATAAATGTACTTCCTCTATAGAACTTCTTTCCCTCCGTCAACAGAGTCAGATACAAATTGCCTTGGTAGCAGTACAGATTAAATAAGAGCAAGGATCTCTACTGAGCCAGACCTGGTTTCCAGTCCTAGCTCCATCACTGATTATTTGGTAAGATAATCACCCTGAGCTTCACATTCTTCATCTATATCAATGGAGATAATCATTGTCCTTCATTCATAAGGTTATTGAAAAGACTAAAATATGGTAAATTACATAAAGTGCTGAGAAAAATGCCTAACAAACAGTTCTTCTTGATCACAGCTATTTTTATCGCAGATACAGTTATGGCAAATCTATGCATTGTGTCCTTGTAGACCCACATCTAGGTTTATGACAATAAAACCACATCCATTTCATACTAGAGAATACTGAGAATTTGGTTCCAGGTAGAAGGACATATATCTAACTTAATCAGGAACATCAATGCATTTTTTTTAAATGAAAGGTACAAAGCACACCCTTGCTTTTTGTTATCTGATGTCTAATGACTACTCTTTATGCACCTGACTAAAATTGTTTTTAGCAGATTAAGTGACACATTCTTTGTCTAGTATTTGAAAGTAGCTCTTTACAACCTGTATCTGATCAAAGCTACTCCATCCTCCTGGAGACCAGGGCTCCAACTCCTCTCATTTTAGAAAGGTACTTTCCACTGCTCCTCACAAAGGCAAGCAATGATGGCAAGGATTGACAGCTTTCATATGATGGCCATTTTTTTTTTCTTGGCAAATTTCTCTTCTTGCCTTCCACATAGCACACTAACTGTTGGAACACATGGTTTTCACAAAGTTTTTCCCACCCAACGTTACAAGCTTTTACCTTTCTTTCACTAAACATGAAACAGTCAGGATGCCTAACAAATGAATCCGCTCAGTATAGGTCTCTTCACCAACTCGATATATCAACAAAATTGTAGCAGATTAAGTGTACCATAAAAAGTTTTTAATTCTTTGCCTGATCCAACTATACCCCAGATATTCCTAATGATCACCCCTAGGCTGTCCTGCCTAGCTGTGGAGTGGATGATATTCTGCAACTCTCCCTGCTAACAGGGAGGTTCTAGTAATTTTCTAGTCCCTACGTACATACCTGGCATACATTTCCAATATATAGTTTTAGATAAACAAAACCTACACGTTATATTTTATTATCCAACCCCAAAATCAATCTTTCAGATGAGGCCATAGTCCCCACCCTTCAGACTGTATCGAGAGTTTCTAGATTCACTAATAGTCCCTGGCCTCAATACCTGCCCACCCCCACTTATCCACCAATAGAAGGAACTTGTAGCCCTAACTCTAATGCAAGTCTGTCTGCCTCTTATCATTAGAAATATTTTTAGATTTAAGATATGTGTTTTAGGATGAGACTTCTATTTCTGCTTGGTTGTCCTATGGATTTATTTATATAATTGACAGTACTTCCCCTAGAAAGCTTCAGTATTAGTTTCATAGTAAGTGGAATTCAATTCCGTTAAGCACTTAATAAATTTTGTCAATATTAGATGCAGAGTTTGTCCTTATATTACTCATTTTTTTCTTTTTGGTATGTTGGAACTATTCTTTTTTTTTTTTTAAGTGGCAGAGTATGTTTATTTGATTAGTGGCTAACAAGATATGAAAAAATATTGTCTTCTTCCAAGAACATAAAAAGAAATAACCATTTAGCAATCAGACATCACTTTCAGAATGCTGTGTAGTGAATGCTATTCAATATCTGAAATAAATAGTTCTTCTGTAAAAACTTACAACTATGGAAGTTATTAATATTCAGACACATGATGTTTCTTTTTCTTCGGTTTCTGGGATATTTTCAAGAGTGCTAATTCTTCATAAGGCGACTATTATGTTTTTGCATATTGTGAAACTGCTAGGATTCTCAACATCTCAAAAAAACATTGTAATCTGAGAATAAACAGGCATTTAAAGAGGAGAATGTTTATTACACTGCCATGTGGCCTCTGAGTACTCATTAAATATTAGTTCATGTTCAAAAACTTCAGTAGGAGGTAATTTTTCTCTACATAAGAAAACTGCAAAGTAAAAGTTTGGTCATGCTTGAAACTAAAAGAGGAAATTTCAAAAATAAAGAATAAAGGCCTTCCTCATAAAACTTAAATTGGTATTCTATGATACCATAAGATATCATAGAGTGTAATTAAGGTTGTGACATGATGTCAAAATATTTTATATGGCAAATGGATTATTTGAGAAACATAGGACTTGTTCCAAACTGGAAAACTTTATATATAATATTCTGATCACTTTAATTTTTCAATAATTATTTGGGGTAGGAATAAGATTACCAATAACAACTGATCTATATAGATTCTATAAAATTATATGTTAGAAAATTCTCATTCCAATTGAACCTTAGCTCCAGAGAGACAGTTAAAGTGATTTGCTTCTGTCATGATTTGTTTATCTCAGAGATTGGTCATTGCAACTCACTAACCACTGGGCCAGTGTTCATGCCCTCATTTTTCCTAAGAAATATGGTAAGGACCACAATACACACTGATTATATATAAAGTACAATTATATCTAAATATACACTATTGATATTTACGTAACTATCAGTCTCATATAATGTATCCTCATGGAGTACAAGGAACTGTTTGACATCTGTTATTCCCAGTTTGGTATTTACTGGGAAAGGAATACCTGGAAATGACTTTAAGTATTAGGAGAGGCAGGACACAACTCTGAAAATGTTGCACACCTTTGTGATGAATGGGCATTTTCTCACAGTTGGATGCAAGGTTCTACATGTGCTATTTACAGCACACTTGGTAGATGTGTTGTTCGAATCATCTATAAATTTAGTGTGTTATAATGCTGTTGGTGGTACTCTAGACACTTATTTTCTTGATCTACTATTGGTTTCTGCTCACTTTTCAACTCTTATTGTCCAGATATCCTCTCAATTTTATCTACTGCTTGCAACTGAAAGGATTTCTCCTGATTTCGTGTGTGAGCCTGTCTGTTTCAGCCTTTAGAACATTGTAGACAAGAGAGTTGGATTAAAATGGAAGAAATGTGTGCTTGATTATCTGCGTTTAGTGCTAAAGGCAATGAAAATCCCATTATCATTAATGGATGGACAGCTGGTTGCCTACGACACTCAGTTATGTAATAGCAAATTAAATTATTCCCTATGGGGTTTCCCTAGTGGTGCAGTGGTTAAGAATCCACTTGCCAATGTAGGGAACATGGGTTCAAGCCCTGGTCTGGGAAGATCCCACATGCCATGGAGCAACTAAGCCGATGAGCCACAACTATTGAGCCTGCCCTCTAGAGCCTGTGAGCCACAACTACTGAGCCCACATGCCACAGCTACTGAAGCCCATGTGCCTAGAGCCCATCTCCACAACAAGAAAAGCCACCGCCATAAGAAGCCCATGCACTGCAATGAAGAGTAGCCCCAATCACCACAACTAGAGAAAGCCCACGCACAGCAGCGAAGACCCAACCCAGCCAAAAAAAAATAATAATAATTAACTAAAAAAAAAAAGTGAGAGCTTCTGATGATGTAAATGCTCTGGTGAGCTAAAACAAACAAACAACAAAAATAAATAAATAAATATAATTCCCTATGATAACCATGATTAAAGAGTTGATTGAAAGCAAGTGTGGGGGATCTTTGCTGGTCCTATGATAGAATTACATGATGGGCAAAAAGTAATTCAAGAAATGCAGCATAGGGTGGCTGTTTCTAAGGACATTAAATAATTTAAAGGAAAAGAATGACAAGGTCAAATCCCTAATTTTTTTTTTTCATTTCTTGAAATGGGGGACACTAAATAATTTTCAAAATCTGTTATTTCTAGCAGCACCAGTGATAAGGTAGCTAATAATTAGCTCAAAATTTTTTCCTATAGGTTGCCAAATTGCAATGACAATTTAATTCACTGACTCTCCAGGTCCCTTATGTGAAAGTCAGTGCATCAATTGTAAAAGTATGGGCTCTACAAAGTGGAATACAGGTATATGGGGAATTTCAAAACTCATGGTTCTCTCAAAACCTCAGCTCTCCCTGAGCCTCCCCTGCCAACTGAAACAGCTTTTTCTTCACCTATCTGCTAAATTTATTTCCCTCTCCTTAATGCTTCGTAACACACTCAAACGAAGTACTTACCTTTTAAGATAAAGCCAGTTCTTTCATACCCAACTCCCCAGTAGCAGAGTTATAATTAAGGAATATTCTACCTTGTACCACAGATAAATTATAAAATAAAGCCTGGGAAGAGAGTTTTCAATTTTTTTTAAAATACACCAATTTGAAAATCATATCAATATAATAAGCATAAATCTGTGGATGATGTATGACTATGGATCCTGAGAGTGAATTTTTTGAAGAAGGAAAACATAATTTTCCTGAATATGTCAATTGTCAACATATCAATACATATTCACATAGTCTGGATATAATGTGCTACCTTGAGCAGTTAGGTCAGTTTTAATGTTTTACTTAGGGAGTAATTTTTTTAAAAATCTTGATTTGCTAGTGGGTCTTCTTTTTGAAATTGAGCTGTCAAAATTTGTTTACAAATACTTTAAACATTTCAGGAGATGAAAATTCAAACTTGGCTCTAAGGACCGCAAGATAGCTGAGATTATTTACCCTTCAACAGGTCGTTGAAATGCAGAAGGAGAGGAGCATCAATGTCTCTGAAAAGTACTTCTGAGGCTGTTCACTGTAGGGCAAGTCATATTGTCATGAGGAGATAATGCAGATGAAATCATAATAAGTGTATAGTAGGTGGACATAAACAAGTAATGTTTCTTAAATTACAGAAATAAGAACAAGGCAGGCCTGGTTAACACAACAGGGTGCAGGGACAGTACATTAACCAGAGTGGTGATTTGAGTCATGAGAAATACCCTCTTATATTGAGTATTGCTTGTTCAAGTGATATCCAGGATTAAATATATATGTATCCCATTGAGGCTTTAGCCCCCAGTTCCCAGACCTGAGTCAATTCTAAAGTAGACAGACAGACAGACAGACAGAGAGATAGACAGATAGGTAGATAGATAGATAGACAGATAGATAGATGATAGATAGATTGATTTATTCTATAGCCCCTTGAACAAAGCAGAAGTTCGGTATACATATAGTATCCATATTCTGTGTATTTTTATCCTAGTCTTTACCAAAGATATCTGCAGCCATCTGTTAAGGTACTTATGCATTAGGTTACTAGTTGCTTGTCAAAGTTAACATTATAATGTGGGCACCTATATTTCCACTGTGTACCAGAGTTTAAGTAGATCATGTGATCAACAAAACCTTGACATGAATCCACCTCACCATACCTTCAGTGGAACATCCAAAATACCCACCATTCACTGATTTTTTTCAGTATATATTATAATAGCAATCATTAGTAGTGGAGAACATCACATCATTGGTTTCTTGTACTTAGAATAGTGGTTTATTATGGTAGAAATGAAGAAATATTAGGCTCTCTTCCTTCCTAACTATTCCCTGGTACATCAAAAGCTAAACCATAACTATGAGAGAATTTAAAAAATTAATGCCACCACCAAAGACTTGAAAGGTTCATAGAAAAGTACTGTAATGTTACCTATCATTTTTTATTTTATTCACCATCTTACCTGATACTGAAAAGACGGTATGTGGCTAATGATCTGGGGAGTGTTTTTTACCATATTCCAATAAGTGGAAAACACCAGAAGCTATTTTGTTTAACTTAGCAAAAATTACAAGATATTTACCATCTTGCTTCTAAGATATGTCAGCTCTCTATCTTTGTGCCATATTGCAGACTACAGAGACCTTGACTATCTTACTACCCAGGGAACATTATGCTAGTCTTCTAGATTGATGACCTCATGCTAAAAAGAACTGAAAGCTAAATACTCTTGATGTCTTGATCAGACATATGTCTACTGAAGATGGGAAGATAAAACTTTCAAAATCACTGGGGCATTTGAGCAACAAAAGAAATAATGAGAAGAATACATTATAGGTCATAGAATGAAATAATAATCCATGAGTCCAAACAGATATAAATGGTAGAGAAGGAACACCTCTTCCTTATAGTAGATGCCAAAGTAATATATGTAGAAGAAATGATGGAATTAGAAAATTACCATTTGGCATCCATCTTATTAATTATTTCAGGCAAGAATCACCATAACTTAAAATCAGTAAGCAAAAATATGATGAGAAGCAAAATATTTATAAAATATCTTCATAAGACACTTATGGATTTCCATGGGAAATATAATAGAGAAGCCTGGCCAACAACACTTCAATCAAGTGATTAATACCACAAGTAATGGGAAAAGTTGACATCATGTGCCTCCTGTGATGACTCCTACTAAAAATGCACACCTAGATTCTAATCATGATGAAAATCAGACAAACACAGATTAAAGAATAGTCTAGAAAAACAAATAGCCAGAACTCTTCAAAAATGTTAGTCATGGAAAACAAAGAAAATAAAGAACTAAATTCATAATGTGACCCTGGACTGGACCCTGGAAAAGAAAAAAAAGAAATTTTCCAAAAAGGACAATTAATGGGACAATAGGAGAAATTTGCATAAAGTCTGAAGTTTTGATAATAATTATTAATATTATTTCCCCAATTTTGAAAATCTTACTTTGTTATGTAAGTAAATATCCTTATTTTTAGACAATTAACCCTGAAGTATTCAGAGGTAAATTTACTGTAGTTATTCCTATATATAAGTATAGATTTACTTTAAATTCATGTAACTGCAAATTTACTTCAAACTTCTGAAAGAAAAAAATATATATAATATGTACTGATATGGTCTCATAATGTGTATATGTGTATGTCTCTGTGTTTAGAGAGAGAGAAACAGAAAAAGAAGAATAAAAAATTGTATGTAAAATATGTTAACATTTAGGGACTTGGGGTAAAAGTTTTGTGGAATTTATTGTACAACATATGCAACTTTTAAATTCTCAAATCATTTCACAATACAAAGTAAAAAAAAGAAAAAAAAGCCAGTTGGATTGCAGTCTTATGAAAAGTTGAGGAATTCAATTGTCCATTCTAAAGAGTTCGCTCTTAAAAGAAAGACAATTTGCTGAACATTATCACTAAAAGAAAGACAATTTGCTGAACATTATCACTAACAAAGAAGCACGTTTGTTTCTAATTGCTTGAAATTAAGAACACCAACTGATACAGCAATCTAGAGAAAACAGCTAAAGAGCAGATGAGACCAGAAAGAGAAGCAATGAAGAAAACCAGCCAGCAATATTAAAACAGCAAAACAGTGGTCTTCTGTATATGTCCTCATTTTGCAGTTTAGAGAATGTCCACAAATGGCCATCAGCTAAATACCAGTATAATCTCAAATTGTTTATCACAGTTCACATAACTCTGAAATCTCTCATTCATTTGGATTTATTAAACACCTAATATGTGCCAATCATTGTATTAACTCTTAACATACCCATGAACAAAAGAGACACACTTCCCACTGTGAATATATGGTCTCATGGGGAACACTAACAATAAACAAATAATTATGGAATTAATTACTTAATATTGCTATGATAAGTACCATGAAGTAGAGGAAAAGACAGAGGACAGTGAAAGGGTTTAGTAGAGGAATTTGTTAGAGTTTCAGGAGTCAGATTTTAGTGAGAAAGTGACTTGAGCTTGAAATTTGATAAATAAAAGCTAGTTTTTTATGGACTCTATCCTGATGCATTATTGTATTTGATTATCCTTTCACCAACACCATAGTCACTTGATTACTAGAGCTTTAAATAAGTCTTCAAATCAAGTATTATAAACCACTCAACTTCTGTTCTTCCAGAATGCCTTAGTGATTTTCAGATTTTGCATTTCTGCATACATTTTAGAATTATATTTTCAATTCTTACCACGAGTAAAGTCTTTGGAATTTGGATTGGGATCACATGTAGATAACTTTGAGGAGTGGAAATTTTAGATATTGAGCTTTCCAAAAATAAAGATGGTATATCAATCCACTTACTTATATATTGTTTAATGTATCTCAGCAATATTTTATTGTTTTCACTGTAAAGTTCTTAAATAATTTGTTAAATAGATCATGTTGTGAAACTACTATTAATAGTGTTTTTTAATTTTCAGTTACCATTATTTAGAAATGCAATTAAACTTCCAATTCTGCCTGAGACGTAGAAAATTTCAGAAACATATCAATTCCACCTTAATGATGAGGACAAACCATGTACTGTACAAAGTCATAATTTTTTTCAGGCTATCAAAGAGTCAAGATTGTACAGTAACCCAGCAAACTGAAATCCAAAGTGTTCAAATCCTCTTCTGAGAGAGACAGGAATATAAATTATTTCACTTTTTGTAAGCTAGTAGAAAAAAAAGGTCATCACCATAAAAGCAGGTTGAAAGAAAACAGCTGAAATTAAAATGAATTATTTAAGGCCCAATATGGGTTACTATGACAGTTTAGAATCCCAGGGAGCCCCAGATACAATAAGAGTCTATACCATTCATCACATTTCTCCCCTAAGCCTCTACTGATTATGGGTAAGAAAGATTGGAGAAGTGAAGCACACTTGAGAGAGAGTCCCTATATGGTCCAGGCACACAAGACTTGCCTAAATTTAAGGGTGACATAGCCTTTCCACTCTATAGACAATGAAGAATACAAAGCATAGCTTGGGGGTGGCGCAGTGGTTGAGAGTTCGCCTGCCGATGCAGGGGACACGGGTTCGTGCCCCAGTCCGGGAAGATCCCACATGCCGTGGAGCGGCTGGGCCCGTGAGCCATAGCCGCTGAGCCTGTGCTCTGCAACGGGAGAGGCCACCATAGGGAGAGGCCTGCCTACCGCAAAAAAAAAAAAAAAAAAAAAAGGATAGCTTGGTTCCTGCTGGAAGCTGGACGTAAAAACTGGCTGTGTCCTGGACATTTCTCAGGTGCACGGAAGAAGATGTTTACTGATAGACATGGAACAGGAAACCTATCTGCCTCAAACCCTGCACTGACAGGAAGCAGAAGTTATCCACTTCTGAAGGAGGGACAGGAAATCCACACATCCTGGACTCTGCACAAATAAGTGGCAAGGTTCTGCTGTCACTGGGAAGGAGCAGGAAACTCACTCATGCCCAGGACCCTGTGCAAGTTGGAGTACTCTTGCCACTGCCACTTGGGGGAGAAACACAAAACCTGCCTGTGCTCCAGACTATGTACTGACAGAGGAAGAGCAGGGAGGCTGAGAGAACCCCATTCCTGAGGATCAGGTACACAGAGCCTGCCTCATATTGAGGCAGGAGAAGTAAGGTATCCTCCCATATGAACCTTGTGAATATAGAGTGATAACAACAGCAGTCTACCACTGGGAAAGAAGTCAGGAGCACAGAAAGAAAGCCCTCTGTGGAGCAGAAATGCAGGGCATGACAAAATCCAATGGAGAAGCAGAACATCACTTAAAAAATAATTGAAACTTGTAATGGAACAAAGCTAAATAAAGCAACAACAAACTCACATAACAAATTGGATTAACCCTACAATAACACCTGAAAGCCAGAAGAGAATTTCACATTTCTGGGCATAAATATTATTTACTTTAGTCTCTAGAGTTTTGTGAAAAAAATTTGACATTCAATAAAAATTATAAAGTGCAGAACACATCAAGTAAACATCATACATTGCCAAAAGATAAAATAGTCATCAGGAAAAATTCAGATGTGACACAGATATTAGGATTATCAGATGAGGACTTTAACATGATCCAACAGGGACTTTGTATGGTTACATTGTTAAATATGGTTAACAGGATGAACAGATGGAGAATTTCAATAGATGACCATAAAAAAGCACTCCCCCAAAATAATAGAACTAAAAAATGTGATATGAGATAAATAATTCCATTAAAAGACTTAGCAGAACAAACTCATTTGAGGAAAGGATCAGCTAAATAGAATGCAGTCCAATAGAAATTCACCAAACTAAAACACAAAGAACAAAAATCGTGAAAAAATTCAGTAAAATATCTGGCATCTATGGGACAAAATGAAACAATCTAATATGCATGCAAATTGAATTCCTGATGAAAAGGAAAAAGAGTGGGTAAGAAGTATATTTGAATTGGTAATGGCCAGAATTTTTTAAAAAATTTAATGACAAAAGCACATATCCCAGATGTTCAGAGAAATCCAAACAGAATAAATAAAAAGAAAAACATACCTAGGTACATGTTAGTCAAAGTGCTAAAAACCAAAGGTTAAAAAGAAAATCGCAGAGGCAAGTAGTGAAATAAGAAACATTACATGTAGGTGAACAATGATAAGAACATCTTAACTTTTTTGAAAAAGAATGGAAACCAAAGACAACCGAATGATATATTTTAAAGTGTTGAAGTATAATGTACACTTGGCTGAAGCATCCTTTAAAAATAAAGGTGAGGTGCTTTCTGACTTCTGTTTAGGATGTTAGAAACTTTGAAAGAGCATTACTCCCACATATATAACAACAACAACAGAAACCCAGGTCACTATATAATCTAAAATGTCAAAGCTTCTCTGAACCCATCTGAGTCGTGGTTACAGGACAACCGAACTCACCCAAAGTCTAAGGAAGTCAAGTACAGCTAAGAAGAGACAAGACCTAAGTGGTTGTTCCTCTGGGGCAGATGACAGATTACATACAAACTTCTAATAATTCAGGTAAATATTTACCAAATTGCTAAAGGCTGAGAGTGAGGTGATGAGAAAATATAACCCCAAAGAACCACAGACACAAGGGATATTCCCAGTTACTTGCAGGATCTTCTTCACAGACTTAACCCAGTGCTCAAAAGAAAGATCAGGGAAATCCCCCTGAGATCTAAGAAAGTCCCCCTCGTGGTGCAGGGTTCTGGGAGGGGAACACCAACTACAGCTGGAGAAGCACAAAACTTTACCTGAGTATGTCTCTCCTATCTCTCCAGAGAACAAAGCCTCCTGAGAAAAAATAAAATAAACTTCTATTTCCCTGAAGGTACAAATAAGAACCATAAAAACTGGAAACAACTAATAGGTCCCTCAACTGGGTAATGGATAAACTATGATACCAGCATATAACAGCATATTTTTCTGCAATAAAGAGGAACAAAGTATTAATACAATTACAACATGAATAAATCTGAAATGCATTATGCTAAGTGAGAGAGGGCAGGCTTAAAAAGCCACATACTGCAGCATTCAATTTATATGACATTTTTAAAAAGGCAAAGCAATAGGATAGAAAATAAATCAGTGGTTACCAGAGACTGTGGGTGGCAGGACAGGTGACTACAGCTGCGCACAGTGTAATTTTGTGGGGTGATGAAATTGTTCTGCATCCTGAATGTGGTGTTGGTTATAGATAGTAAATATTTGTCAAAACTCTCAGAACTATATAATAAATAGGGTGAATTTTACTTATATAAATTATGCTGTATTGTAAAAGCTATAAAAAGAAAGTATTAAGTTATAAAGGTGAAATACTTTTTAGATGGGCAAAAAGTAAAAGAATTTATCTCATCAATCTGCACTAAAAGAAATGGTAAAACAAATTCTGTAGGATAAAAGGGATATATAACTGTTTTTGTTTGTTTATTTTGTTTTGTATATTGACCAGGAATACTTTAGCCTAGCTAAATTCACTTACTAATTCTAGCAATTTTATTTTTGAGGAATGCTTAGGGTTTCCTGTATGAACAATCTCGGCCTAATGAACAGATATGAACAGAGCCTTTTAGTTTTCTTAGGGATATTAAATTGACACCTAGAATTACTACTAGCCCTCACTAGGCTTTAAAAAAAATCACTTTTACAATTAAGAGAAATAAAAATCATTATACCAAAGTGAACACTGTCACACTTCTCAAGTTGAAGTACTGCCTTATAATTCAAATTAGCATTATTGTTTAATCTGGTAGAAAAACACCTTTAAAAATGTTAATAAACAACCAAGAAAATAAAGTTTCTTTTCTTCCAAGTTTTGCTGAATCATTTAAATATGTGTCTGGCCCAAAGTAGGTTTTCAGATTATTTTGGCTATACTTGGAAATTATGTATACCATCAAATAATACATCTCCTTTTTTGACATGTTCGGTATTCCCCAATCTCACCTAACTTGGAAATGCTTCAACAGCAATGGTATTATTGGGATTTATCAGTGTTCTTCTGAGACATTAAAAAAGTCCATAAATAAATCCCATTTTAAAATACACAGTGGGGGTCCCTCAGGCAGCCACTCCCATGGGCACATGCCCATGAGCTGCTCCTGCCCCATACTCCCTCCCTCTGCCTTTCACTTCCCAGGTGCCAAGATCTTGGAAGGCCACAGACCAGGACCAGTTGTTGTGAAGTCTCTTTTCTTATTATTGCTTTGAAGCTCAGCAAAGAAGGGAAAGCCATTGAGAACAGTCTGTAAAGTTCTCGAGGCTGGGAACTCCAAGGTCAAGATGCTGGCAGATTGTCTGTGTCAAGCAATATCTAGATATTACCTGCACTCTGCCTGTCCCCTGCCTGAACCTGGGATTCTTCCAATGAGTGAGTGGTCCTGGGTCCCACATTGGCGTTGCTCATTTGGTTGATGAAGACATAATGACAGAGTTGTTGTTGGTATCCCAGGACTGCCTGCTTGTCGAGACCCTCTGTAAAAGCTCCATACACCCTGCTGTTGAGCGCTATGAGGAGGTAACAGTATTCAGAGAGGATATCACCTATTGCTGTTTTCAATGAGGCAAGATATAGAGAAATCTGAGACCAAAAAAATAAGAGAGATTGGATTGGTGGAAACTGAGCCCTCCTCAGGTGACCACAGTTTAATAAGGATTGTCCAAACAAATGTAAGGAGTGAGTGAACCATTGTGTGAAAGAACCAGAGACTACTGCTGAGAAGCCCAAAGCCCTGTGTGTGCTGTGTGGATGACAGGCTCTTGGTGCTCCAGCCAGGCATCAGGGCTGTGCCTCTGAGGTGGGAGAGGCAAGTTCAGGACACTGGTCCACAAGAGGCCTCCCAGATCCATGTAATATCAAATGGCGAAAATCTCCCAGAGATCTCCATCTCAACACCAACATCCAGGTCCACTCAATGATCAGCAAGCTACAGTGATGGACATCCTATGCCAAACAACTAGAAAGACAGGGACACAACCCCACCCATTAGCAGAGAGGATGCCTAAAATCATAATAAGGCCACAGACACCCCCAAAACACACCACCAGACGTGGACCTGCCCAACAGAAAGACAAGATCCAGCCTCCACCACCAGAACACAGGCACTAGTCCCCTCCACCAGGAAACCTACACAACCCACTGAACCAACCTTAGCCACGGGCGACAGACACCAAAAACAACAGGAACTACGAACCTGCAGCCTGTGAAGAGGAGACCCTAAAAAAAGGAAGTTAAGAAAAACGAGAAGACAGAGAAACACAGAGCAGATGAAGGAGCAAGGTAAAAACCCACCACACCTCACAAATGAAGAGGAAATAGGCAATCTACATGAAAAATAATTCAGAATAATGATAGTAAAGATGATCTAAAATCTTGGAAATAGAATGAAGAAAATACAAGAAACGTTTAACAAGGTCCTAGAGGAACTGAAGAGCAAACAGTGATGAATAACACAATAAATGAAATTAAAAATTCTCCAGAAGGGATCAAGAGCAGAATAACTGAGGCAGAAGAACGGCTAAGTGATCTGGAAGATAAATCAGTGGAAATAACTACTGCAGAGCAGAATAAAGAAAAAAGAATGAAAAGAATTGAGGACAGTCTCAGAGACCTCTGGGACAACATTACACACATGAACATTCAAATTATAGTGATCTCAGAAGAAGAGATAAAGAAAGGGATGGAGAAAATATTTGAAGAGATTATAGTTGAAAACTTCCCTAATATGGGAAAGGAAATAGTTAATCAAGTCTAGGATCAGAGAGAGTCCATACAGGATAAATCCAAGGAGAAACATGCCAAGACACATATTAATCAAACTATCAAAAATTAAATACAAAGACAACATATTAAAAGCAGCAAGGGAAAAACAACAAATAACATACAAGGGAATCCCCATAAGGTTAACAGCTGATCTTTCAGCAGAAACTCTGCAAGCCAGAAGGGAGTGGCAGGACATATTTAAAGTGATGAAGGGGAAAAAACTACAACCAAGATTACTCTACCCAGCAAGGATCTCATTCAGATTTGACAGAGAAATTAAAACCTTTACAGACAAGCAAAAGGTAAGACAATTCAGCACCACCAAACCAGCTTTACAACAAAGGCTAAAGGAACTTCTCTAGGCAGGAAACACAAGAGAAGGAAAAGACCTACAGTAACAAGCCCAAAACAATTAAGAAAATGATAACAGGAACACACATATTGATAATTACCTTAAAAGTAAATGGATTAAAGGTTCCATACAAAAGACATAGACTGGCTGAATGGATACAAAAACAAGACCTGTATATATGCTGTCTATAAGAGACCCATTTCAGACCTATGGACACATACAGACGGAAAGTGAGGGGATGGAAAAAGATATTCCATGTAACTGGAAATCAAAAGAAAGCTGGGGTAGCAATTCTCATATCAGACAAAATAGACATTAAAACAAAGAGTATTACAAGAGACAAAGAAGGACACTACATAATGATCAAGGGACCAATCCACGAAGAAGATATAACAATTGTAAATATTTATGCACCCAAATTAGGAACAGCTCAATACATAAGGCAAATACTAAGAGACATAAAAGGGGAAATCGACAGTAACACAATCATAGTAGGGGACTTTTAACACCCCACTTTCACCAATGGACAGATCATCCAAAATGAAAATAAGTAAGGAAACACAAGCTTTAAATGATACATTAAACAAGATGGACTTAACTGATATTTATAGGACATTCCATCCAAAAACACCAGAATACACTTTCTTCTCAAGTGCTCATGGAACATTCTCCAGGATAGATCATATCCTGGATCACAAATCAAGCCTTGGTAAATTTAAGAAAATTGAAATTGCATCAAGTATCTTTTCCAACCACAAAGCTATGAGACAAGGTATAAATTACAGGAAAAACACTGTAAAAAATACAAACACATGGAGGAAAAACAGTATGCACCTAAAAACCAAGAGATCACTTGAAGAAACGAAGGACGAAATCAAAATATACCTAGAAACAAATGACAATGAAAACACGACGATCAAAAGCCTATGGGATGCAGCCAAAGCAGTTCTAAGAGGGAAGCTTATAGCTATACAATCCTACCACAAGAAACAAGGAAAATCCCAAATAAACAACCTAACCTTAAACATAAAGCAATTACAGAAAGAAGAACAACAAAAAAAAAAACCACCAAAGTTAGCAGAAGGAAAGAAATCATAAAGATAAGATTAGAAATAAAAGAAAAAGAAATGAAGGAAACAATGGCAAAGATCAATAAAACGAAAAGCTGGTTCTTTGAGAAGATAAACTAAATTGATAACGCATTAGCCAGACTCATCAAGAAAAAATGGGAGCAGACTCAAGTAAACAGAATTAGAAATGAAAAAAGAGAAGTAACAACTGACATGGCAGAAATACAAAGGATTATGATAGATTACTACAAGCAAATATATGCCAATAAAATGGACAACCTGGAAGAAATGGACAAATTCTTAGAAAGGCACAAACTGCCAGGACTGAACCAGGAAGAAATAGAAAATATGAACAGACCAATCACAAGCACTGAAATTGAAACTGTGATTAACGTCTTTCAACAAACAAAAGTCCAGGACCAGATGGCTTCACAGGCAAATTTTTCAAACATTTAGAGAAGAGCTAACACCTATCTTTCTCAAATTCTTCCAAAATATAGCAGAGGGAGTAACACTCCCAAACTCATTCTACGAGGCCACCATCACCCTGATACCAAACCCAGACAAAGATGTCACAAAGAAAGAAAACTATAGGCCAATATCACTGATGAACATAGATGCAAATATCCTCAACAAAATACTAGCAAACAGAAACCAACAGCATATTAATAGGATTATACACCATGATCAAGTGGGGTTTATCCCAGGAATGCGAGGATTCTTCAATATACACAAATCAATCAATGTGATACACCATATTAACAAATTGAAGGAGAAAAACCATATGATTATCTCAATAGACGAAGAAAAATCTTTTGACAAAATTCAACACCCACTTATGATAAAAACCCTCCAGAAAGTAGGCATAGAGGGAACTTACCTCAACATAAGAAAGGCCATATATGACAAACCCACAGCCAACATCGTTTTCAATGGTGAAAAACTGAAACCATTTCCACTAAGATCAGGAACAAGACAAGATTGCCAACTCTCACCACTATTATTCAACATAGTTTTGGAAGTTTTAGCCACAACAATCAGAGAAGAAAAAGAAATAAAAGAAATACAAATCGGAAAAGAAGAAGTAAAGCTGTCACTCTTTGCAGAAGACATGACACTATACATAGAGAATCCTAAAGATGCTACCAGAAAACTACGAGAACTAATCAATGAATTTGGTAAACTAGCAGGATACAAAATTATTGCACAGAAATCTCTGGCATTCCTATACACTAAGGATGAAAAATCTGAAAGTGAAATCAAGAAAACACTCCCATTTACCATTGCAACAAAAAGAATAAAATACCTAGGAATAAACCTACCTAAGGAGACAAAAGACCTGTATGCAGAAAATCATAAGACACTGATGAAAGAAATTAAAGATGATACAAATAGATGGAGAGATATACCATGTTGTTGGATTAGAAGAATAAATATTGTGAAAATGAGTATAATACCCAAAGCAATCTACAGATTCAATGCAATCCCTGTCAAACAACCACTGGCATTTTTCACCTAACTAGAACAAAAAAATTCACAACTTGTAAGGAAACACAAAACACCCCAAATAGCCAAAGCAATCCTGAGAAAGAAAAACAGAGCTGGAGGAATCAGGCTCCCTGACTTCACACTATACTACAAAGCTACAGTAATCAAGACAGTATGGTACTGGCACAAAAATAGAAATACAGATCAATGAAACAGGATAGAAAGCCCAGAGATAAACCCACACACATATGGTCCCCTTATCTTTGACAAAGGAGGCAAGAATACACAATGCAGAAAAGACAGCCCCTTCAATAAGTGGTGCTGGGAAAACTGGACAGCTACATGTAAAAGAATGAAATTATAACACTCCCTAACACCATACACAAAAATAAACTCAAAATGGATTAAAGACCTAAACGTAAGGCCAGATACTATCAAACTCTTAGAGCAAAATATAGGCAGAACACTCTATGACATAAATCACAGCAAGATCCTTTTAGACCCACCTCCTAGAGAAGTGGAAATAAAAACAAAAATAAACAAATGGGACCTAATGAAACTTAAAAGCTTTTGCACAGCAAAAGAAACCATAAACAAGACGAAAAGACAACCCTCAGACTGGGAGAAAATAATTTCAAATGAAGCAACTGACAAAGGGTTAATCTCCAAAATTTACAAGCAGCTCATGCATCTCAATATTAAAAAAAACCAACAACCCAATCCAAAAATGGGCAGAAGACCTAAATAGACATTTCTCCAAAGAAGATATACAGATTGCCAACAAACACATGAAAGAATGCTCAACTTCATTTATCATTAGAGAAATGCATATCAAAACTACAATGAGATATCATCTCACACAGGTCAGAATGGCCATCATCAAAAAATCTACAAACAATAAATGCTGGAGATGGTGTGGAGAAAAAAAGGGAACCCTCTTGCACTGTTGGTGGGAATGTAAATTGATACAGCCACTATGGAGAACAGTATCGAGTTTTCTTAAAAATCAAAAAGTAGAACTACCATAGGACCCAGCAATCCCACCACTGGGCATATACTCTGTGAAAACTGTAATTCAAAAAGAGTCATGTACTACAATATTCACTGCAGCTCTATTTACAATAGCCAGGATATGGAAGCAATCTTAGTGTCCATCAACAGATGAATGGATAAAGAAAATGTGGCATATATATACAATGGAATAGTACTCAGCCATAAAAAAAAGAAATTGAGTTATTTGTAGTGAGGTGAATGGACCTAGAGTCTGTCAACAGAGTGAAGTAAGAAAGAGAAAAACAAATATCGTATGCTAACACATATATATGGAATCTAAAAAACAAACCAAAAAATGGTCATAAAGAACCTAGGGGCAAGACAGGAATAAAGACACAGACCTACTAGAGAATGGACTTGAGGATAAGGGGAAGGGGAAGGGTAAGCTGGGACAAAGTGCGAGAGTGGCATGGACATATATACACTACCAAACGTAAAATAGATAGCTAGTGTGAAGCAGCCACAAAGCACAGGGAGATCAGCTCAGTGCTTTGTGACCACCTAGAGGGGTGGGATAGGGAGGGTGGGAGGGAAGAGTGATGCAAGAGGGAAGAGATATGGGGATATATATATATGTATAACTGATTCACTTTGTTATAAAGCAGAAACTACTACACCATTGCAAAGCAATTATACTCCAATAAAGATGTTAAAAAATAAAATAAAATATACAATAAAAAATAATTTGGAAACTCGACCTACATTTCAAAGGCTATTTAAAATTTCCAGTTGAATTACAAACTCTAGGAAGAGCTCAGCATGCCAGGTCCTTAAAAATCACGACATGTCAAGGTGGAGGTTTATGTTAATCTAATTCTTAACTGAAGGCTGCATCATTTATAGAAACTATAATCACAAAGCTGTCCAATAACAATTCATCAGTCACTAAATCATTCCCATTTTTGAGCATTCCAGCTTCAGTTTTTAAGAATAATTTTAAGCCAATTGAGTAGGAAAAGGCATTCTCCCTTTATTCCTACTTTTGTCTTTAAGGAGACTTCAGAGCATTGCTCTTTCACAGTCCTACCCTGAAATATGACCACTGCCATATTTATAACTAGTAGCTCTTACTTAAATAGTAATGAGAAAAGTATGTATTTCTGAATTTTGCAATATATGGAAAAGAGGGAAGATGAACATTAAAATAACCTTGTATTCTACCAATCAGTGATATCTACTCAACATTTTAATGCACTTAAAAATATTTCTTTCCAGTCTTCATATATATATATATACACACACACACATATATATGTATATTCATGGAAATTGAATTATACTGCACATTCTTATTTGTATCTTCCATGGAACGATGTGATCATTTTCCATGTCATTTAATTTTACTTTAATGGTTGCAGACACAGGTGTGTGTGTGTGACACTTTTATATCAACATTCTCATATTATTGAACATTTAATTGGTTTACATTTTATGATTATAAATTATCTCAATACCTACATGTTTTTTTTAACATCTTTATTGGAGTATAATTGCTTTACAATGGTGTGTTAGTTTCTGCTTTATAACAAAGTGAATCAGCTATACATATATCCCCATATCTCCTCCCTCTTGGTTCTCCCTCCCACCCTCCCTATCCCACCCCTCTAGGTGGTCACAAAGCACCGAGCTGATCTCCCTGTGCTATGTGGCTGCTTCCCACTAGCTGTCTGTTTTACATTCTACATGGATATTTTTTTCAATCAATCTCCTTTACTCTAGACTTCTCTTATGCGTGATCTCACTCTTTCTTTCTCTTCCATTTTAGTACCTAGAACATCACTAGTTATGTAGTAAAAAAAAAATAATGTATGATATATTGGCTAAATATGTATTTAGCCTTAATTCATTCAAGTACATTCTCTCATATGTTGTTATTTTAATAGATTTCAGGTATCTTCAGCCTAAATTAGTCAAGCTACCAATCTAGTTTATGCTTTCTGTCCAAAAGTACCACCTTATTTCAGTAAACCCTAACAATGCTCTGTCTCAGCCCTGTGGATGGAAACCAGTCAACCAAAGATCAGTAGTGATAAGATTACATTGCCCAGTTTACAGTTCCTCTCTATTCCTCTGCAGCAAATTGGGCCCTCTCAAGACACTGCTCCTCCCATCACTCCAAAGTGATGAAGTGGCCTTCCTGACAAATGCTCTGTGATAGTTTTCATCAAGGAAGTGGAATACAGTAGGGCAATCTAATCAAGTCCCTTTAAAAGAACAGGAGAAGATAAACCTAGAAAAAGGGAGAAATAACAAACCACAGATGGTCCACAAAAGGAGAGGGAGGAAGAAGAGGAGCATGGCCAGTGTTGACAATGCAGCAAAATCACAGGCTTCTGCCCAATTTTTTTCCTATGTCTCATAAGTAGATAACCTTAAAATGCTCTCAGTCTTATTCCAAGGACACTTACTTTCAGCCACTTTCCTCCCTGTCTTCATTCCCCAAGGCTCTTTCCTCCTTACTTGTTTCTTGAAGAAAATATTCAGAGAAAGGTGATTAAGTTTAATTATCCACTCTCTAGATGTTTCTGACCGAACATACTGGTCCCAAGTATCTTTGTTAAAACCTCTTCCCATCCAGTGAACAGAACAACAATTTCTTCACATTACTTTAATCACTTTTTTAATGGTCTCCTACACCAACATTCACAAACGGGGCCTCAGAACCCTCAGGTCAAAAGAACCCCTGATTTTGCACTATCTACAAAATATCCCTTTCTGTCCATGTCTAAACACCCCTAGCTACTTAAACACTATATTTTAATATTTTAATCACTCTTCCTCTAAATTTGTTCTTCCTTCTTATTCCATTTTTTTAATGTAATGATATTTCCATATACCCAACTTGCAAATATGTAGACACAGAGAAGACAAGTGAGAGGACATGATAATAAAAATGGAAGAATTGGCATTCCTGATAGAGAAGTTAGCACTTGCATGTCAGTGAGAGGGGGCTGTTGAGGGTGAATATCCCTCTTTGGGCTTCTTTCTCAACCTTGTCAGACTAAACTACATGCAATGGTTTCTGCAGTAGACTGTATTCTCCAAGGATGCAACA
Organism: Globicephala melas; assembly: GCF_963455315.2. Classification (NCBI taxonomy): domain Eukaryota; kingdom Metazoa; phylum Chordata; class Mammalia; order Artiodactyla; family Delphinidae; genus Globicephala; species Globicephala melas. Next base: position 77,437,467 of record NC_083319.1, on the reverse strand, counting down.
AGATACTGCATCCCACATACTTTCAACATAATGTTGAAAATTATCCCAGGTAATAGTACCACCCAGGTCCCCTCCCCTTGATCTGAACTTTTGCATCTGTCTTAGGAGGGGAAGTGACATTTTATCACTTGCGAGAATAAAGCATTGAAATGTCATATACTTCTGCCTTGCTCTCTTTGAATTTCTTCTAGGAAAACCATGCCGTCACATTGTGAGGAAATTCAAATGAGACCACACAGAGAGAACACATGCAGATCAAAGTGCAGGTGTTCTGACCCACGACCAATCTGATGTCTCAGCTAACAAACAGCACCTAGGCCAGACGTGTGAAGGAATATACCTCCAGGTGATTCTAGTCCCAGATGTTGAGTCACCTCAAACCTTTAAGTCTGCCCAGCCAAGGTCCCAGAGATGGTGGAGAAGAGAAAATTGTCCCATTAAACCCAATCCTATTTCTTACCTCAGTAACACTATTACTAAGCATAGAAAAAAAATGATGGTCTCAGAATACTAAGTTTTGGAGTGATTTATTATGGAGCAATAAATAACTGATAGCATTTTCCTCTCTCCCTCTTTCTTCCTCTCTCTCTCCTCTCTCTCTCTCCCCTTCAAGTTGTTGTGTTTTCTTTACACCTGTCATCATATTATAAAGAACAGGATCTGGGATGATGACAATAAAGATGACAGCAGGAATAACATCTGCCTTTTATTAAATGCTTCTTGAGTTTCAGTCACTTTGATAACTGCTTTTCATGCATAGTTGACTCTTAAAGGGCACAAGGGGTTAGGGATGTCAACTCCCCATGCAGTGGAAAATCCAGGTATAACTTTACAGTCAACCTGTCTCTATCAGTGGTTCTGCAGCAGCAGATTCAATAAACTTCCCAGGGTATAGTATTGCAGCAGTACTTTTTGAAAAAATTCCATGTGTAAGTGAACCTGCAAAGTTCAAACCCTTATTGTTCAAGGGTCAACTGTACTATCTCGTTTAATCTTTACAACAAATCTTTGAGGTATGTCTTATAATCCCTATTTCATACTTTAGGAAACTGAAGCTTAAAGATGTTATAGCACTTTCCAAGTTTGTTCATCTAAACCAGACAGGTTTTTTTCACGACAGAATTTTAATTCTGGAAGCAGAAGTATATAATAAATAAAAACAACAATGAACAAAATGATTTCTGATTATGGCAAGTGCTAGGAGGAAACCATAGGGCGAAGTGATAGAAAGTAACAAAGGCCGAAGGAAGTGTGGGACTTAACTGACAGAGCAGTTCTGAGAATGTGAAACTGTATTTTGCTCTTTCCAACTCTGGGATAATTTAGAACTTCCACCCAGTTTCAGTTATAATCCTAAAAGCTCTAGCCTTCCTCACGTCTACAAGGGTTCCTCTATTTTTTCTTTTCTCAGAGTTTGAGAATGTTCAGCTCAACATGTCTCCTACTTGCAGTGAGGATTCCTGGAATTTTCTCAACTCCATGTTTTCAGGCTCAAGGTGTCATGGGAATAGAAACTAAGTGTTCAAACTAGATAACTATTTGGAAGCCTCTGGGAGTAATTCTATGAGGGCAATGGGGACAGTGTCCATGGAGGATTGGAGACTAGTCTCTGGTCTCCCAAGCTACTAAGGATCACTTAAACTCTGCTCACTTAAACTCACCTTCTTTTCTCATACCTACTTCCTATGCAGTTCTCTCCAGCAAAAGCCACAGTCACCACAGTTTCCTGGTTCACCTTGAACATGCAGACTGTCACTGAATGTATTAATAGAAGCACTAACTGAACAAAGAAAGGATGCCACTGATTAGGCCTAGTGACTTTGTAATTTTTTTTTTTTTTTAACCAATGCCACAGGTACTACCCATTGGGTTAATACTTGTATATATGGGGAATTCTGAGGATCAACACCAGCCCTTCTCCAACCCCCTATCTCTCACTTAAAGTCCCTGGTTGTTACTTACATCTTTAATTCATAAGTTATGTAATGAAGGACAGATTCACATTTTTCATTCTCAATATTTTGATTCCAAAGCTAGTTACCCACTTTAAACGTATCACCTCAGCTTTATACCTCTTGTTGCTCACACAATAAGAACATTACATTCAGTTAGTAATGGAACCAAATTACCTGAATGGAAAAATGGTCATGTTAAAAGCAGGTCTGGGATGGGAACCATGAGGGTCTCCCACCAACACGCATAGATTTCTGTCACTAAGCTCATCAAGTATCCCAAATGTGGCCCCAGACACCTTCCTCATCCTGCCCTCCCTCTACTCATGGGCTGATTTTCATGACTGAGCACTGATAGAGACCCCATATGACATAGGTTCCCTTGAACGTGGATCTTTGTAAATGAAACCGCCACACTAACATCATTAATAAATGATAAACAGGAAAAAAAAAGTAAGAGGGAAGGAGGGAGAGATGACCAAGCAGAATTAATTCCCTGGAGTCATTAGGATGAATCCCCACTAGTATAACTCCAATAACAGCCTTCTAGAACCCTTGGTTCCTAAATGTTCTTTCTGCCACAGTGTCTTCAGAGAAACACTCGAGAAGCAATCTAAGCTCTGTTGCTACTATTCTTCCTTTAAATTTGCATAAGATTTTTATCTGGCTGATGATTTCAATGTCTCCTTAGTGTCTTACTATTACTTATTTGCATTTGCTCCCAGAAAACATGCAAAGATCCCACAAGATAATATTTTTACTATTTCATAACCCACATGAGACTTTAGGCTTAAGTTTCCATAAAGCCATTTGTTATACTGGGACATCTATTGTCAGCTAAGAAACAGGTCCATCTTGAGGAAATTCTTTAACTTTTACCAGGGCCTCTTATTTTCTTTCTACTAAAGCATTAGAGTTAAAACAATAAAAAATAATAACTATCTTTTATGCAACTACTGCATCTCTTCTCAGACTGCACATAGAGCAACAGGCTGAGCTGCTTCCATGGCCCTCTTCTCACACACTGGACTGGTCTGGGAATTCCAAGTGCCCAGATGAGTGAGATGTCATTAAATGAGTCATACGTGTTGTTATATTAGCAGTCATATACAAGTTTCCATCTGTTTCTATTCACCATAGGATAGAAGATCTGGGAATTGGATCTAGACAATTGTCCATTCCAGACCTTCTCTGTAACATCAGCTTTCCCCTAGAGCAGAGGTGGCAAGCTATGGTCTGTAGGCCAAATCCAGCCATCACCCTGTTTTACCAATAAAATCTGAATGGAACATGGACACTCCCATTCACATACATACTGTCTGTGGCTGCTTTCTCAATAAAAGGAGAGAGTTGAAAAGCTGTGACAATGACCGTATGGTCTGCAAACCTAAAATATTATACTTACTCTGGCTCTTTAAAGAAAAAGTCTATTGATCCCTTGCCTAGGGGCTTTCTGAAGAATTTTAAATCCTTTTCCTCATCATACTGATTTCCAAACAACCTGGTACTTCTCATTACCCAGGCTAACAAAGCTTTCTCTGCTCAACAGATTTCTCCAGAGACCCAGCCAACTTGTGTTTTTTGACCTCTGGAATCTAACCAGTTTGCCATCAACGGGACTACTCATGTTCTAAGTCAGTCTTATTAAAGGAATTTCAAGTAATAACCTCAATCAGTCTACTCTGTATTCCTCAAATCCCTTAGATCTCTGGTTTCCTCATATTCCGTAAGTATTGCTTAGAAATACTAAGATTTAATGTCTTCATTCAGATTTCTCTGGCACCTTTTGAATATTATGTTTTTCAAAACAGGTGTATTGAGATATAATTCTCATGCCAAGAAATTCACCCATTTAAAGCTAACAACTCAATGATGTTTAGAACACTCCCACATTTCTGCAACCACAATTGCAATCTAACTTTACAACATTCTCATCATCCCCAAAGGAAACTCTATACCTACTAGCAGTTGTTCCCAACACCTCACACCACCTTAAACCCTAGGCAAACACTAACCTATTTTCTGTCTCTCTAGATTGCCTATTCTGGACCTTCTATATAAATGTAACCACACAGTTGAAGTCTTTTGTGACTATATTTGCTCACTTAGCATAATATTTTCAGAATTCATCCATGTTGTTGCATGTACCTGTACTTCTTTCCTTTTTATGTATGGCTGAGTAAAGTTCCATTGCAGGGATTTCTACATTTTAAAATTCATTCCTCAGTTGGTGGGCATTTAGGTTGTTTCTCCTTATGAATAATGAGGCTATGAACATGCCATACAAACTTTTATGTGAATGTGCATTTTCAGTTCTCTTGGGACTATACCCAGACGGAGAATCGCTAGGCCATATGGTAACATTATATTTAACATTTTGATGAACTGCCAAACTGTTTTCCAAAGCCACTACACCATTTTACATTCCCACCAACTATACAGAAAGGTTCCAATTTCTTTACATCCTCACCAACATTTATAGTCTTTTCCACTGTGGCCATCTTTGTGAGTGTAAAGTGGTATCTCATTGTGGTTTTGAGTTTCATATCTAATGATTAATGGTGTTGAGTTTTTTTCTGTGCTTATTTCTTCTTTGGAGAGATAGCTATTGAAATAATTTGCCTATTTTTAGTTTGGTTATTTTGTCATAACCAAGTTACAAGAGTTATTTTTGTTACAGATATAAATCTAATACTGGATACATGACTAATATTTTCTCTCACTCAGTGAGTTGTCTTTCAACTATCTTGACAGTATCATCCTCTGAAGGTACAAAAGTTTTAAATTCTGATAAGGTCAATTTATCTATTTTTCTTTGGTTGCTTGTGCTTTAGGTATCATGCCTAGCCCAAGGTGGTGAAGATTCACTTCTACATTTTCTTCTAGGAATTTAATAATTTAGACTCAATTTTAGGTATTTGATCTATTTTGAGGTAATTTTTGTGTACGGTGTGAGTTAAAGTTCCAACTTCATTCTTTTGCACTGGATATCTGTTTGTGCCAGAACCATTTGTGGAAAAGATTCCTCTCCAATCAAATTATCCTGGTACCCTTGTTCATCATAAATTGGCCTGAAATGTAAAGGTTTATTTCTGGACACTAAATAGTATTTCATTGACCCATAGTATGTCTGAGGTGTGAGTCCTCCAACTTTTTTCTTTTTCAAGATTGTTTTGGCTATTCTGAATTCCTTGCATTTCCATATGAATTTTTCAATCAGCTTGTCAATTTCTGTAAAAGAACCAGCTTGGATTTGATAGCTGAACATTGTTTTACATGTTCTCTGTGAAACTTGAGATAACCTGCTGACATCATAAATATCTTAGATTGGATAACTGATGGGGATCAACTACGGTAAGGAGAAAATATTGTTTGGGGAAAGAAGTTTGGGAATGGAAATGCAGAGACCTCTGAGCACCACAGAAAGATTATTGCCACCTAGGCTGCAAGAGTGTAACTCTGGCATCACTCCATTATTCTAGGAAAATCTTATTTCAACCTAATCAGTTTCTCATGAGGAGTTCCTCTTCTCTCTCCCTAGCGTCTCACATTGTTACTTCACTGCATTGCAGTACAGATAATAGCATTAGCTACCATGTATAGTGCCACTTATTCAGAACACATTGTTTATACAACATATTTAATGCTTATAACCAACTTAATTGGTAAGTAATATTAGTTTTATTGTACAGATGAACATATAAAGGCAGTGGAGAGCTTTATATATTTAGGTAGACAGTGTTAAAGGGGGAAATGGACTAAACCCATGTAACTCTTAAACTTTTAATCTATATTTAAAATTCCCTCCTGCAAAGTACCCAATTAATAAATGTCCTTGGAATCAATTAATTATTCAAAACTAAATCAAATTTCAGCAGTGCCAACAATTTGTGCTACCTTTCTAAGCTCTCTGAGTCACCATGAAACAAGTCATAAATCCTCAACTTTCATGAAGTTGCCCACCTATCATTTTAGAAGAGCACCTAGAGCTTTACTATAGTAAAGTTATATGATGGCTTGATTGTGCTTCAAAATAATCCACAGGGAGTGAAATGGGGAAAGGATGTTGATGAAAGAAAAAGCACGTTGAAGATAGTGACTAATATATCAAGCTCATTTTCCTATTTTACCTACTTTTGAAAATCATGATAATGTCCAAAATAAAAGTTTATTTTTTAAGCAGCAGTTGTGAGAGTTTTTATCCCAAATGCATTTGGTTAATAATGTCTCTTTTTCAGAATTAGTAACCTCAGGAAAAATAAAATAAAAAGAGATAAAATAATACATGAGGCAAGGTAAATACATAAAGAACAACAATAGCAACAAAATTATTTCTTTGAGCACTATTTAAAACTGATGGTTCTAGCATTCCATGTCATTTTAAAGGCTCTAGTTTTCTCCCTTTTCCTTGTGTCCAGGTCGTAGCTACCAATGGGCTACATGGCCAGCACAAAACTTCCTCAATCATGTCCTAGATCCTGAATTATTTGCCTCTGCTGTTCTCCCAAGCTACTCATCAATTTATATAATCACTTTATTGGTCAGATAGAACTTGTGGGGCTCAAGCTTCAGTTTTTTCCCAACACTTCCTGCACCCATGCTCTGTCAAAACTCCCCTTTACTTTCTCTTAACTACTGAAGTGGCCTTGACAGTATTTCTTGTAGACCTTCAACTACAGGGAACATAACAGATCCAGAACCCCAGGTGCTGTGCTCTATAGATAGATACTATTACCTATCTATTATCTGATAATAATAGATCTATTATCCAACAGATAATAATAGATCTATTATCCAATTGATACTAATAGATCTATTATCCTAGTTCATGTGCTTTTCTTGGGATGCTACTCTGCAGGGATATAAAGCAAGTCTATTTCTGGAAGACATGGAATTCCTCTAATAGGCAACTTTGGCTGACATGTTCCCAAGCACCTTGCTAAATCTTCCCTAGACCACACAGCTGATTATGACATTTCCACCCACCCACTCTTCCTTCCCTTTCCCCTTCACTCAGCGTCAGCGCTGCATTGTCATCTGATGCCTGGCTCTCCCAGGTTCCTCAGGCTTCCTTCCCATTTTCTCTCACAGTTGCTTCCTTACCATAATAAAAATCCTTGCTTGTTTAATCACCTTGGCACATGTTTCTTGGAGGACTGTTAGTAACACTACATTGTGGACAGATTCCCTAACTTCCAGTCACTTTTAAGTACAAGCTCTATGGCTTTGTTTAACCCTTCAGTCTTATATGGTATTTAATGCTTATCTCTTCCCTTCCCCCAGACATCTGCCAAAGAAGCTTGAATAGTGAGGCATTGTATCTCTGTTCTCAGGCTGCTTTGAGAGCCCCGCCTTTGGCTGTTTTGCCCTTTCTTTCACTAAATATTGACAGCAGCTCAATGTTCTCTTTGCTGCAAATGTGGATTAGGTATATGTGGGTTCCTTGAGAGGTTTTATCAAAGACACCCCCCATAACTGCCCATGCTGATGAGGGCCACCTGATTCCAGTTTAATTTCTTTCCACTCTCTGCCACAGCTTGAGCCTCTGTTTAGTAGAACCAGTCATACAGAAAGCCTCCTTCTTGAGTGTGGTCCCTACAGGGCAGCTGAAGCTCACCTCCTTCCAAGTGTCCAACAGACCCATAAAACCCCACACATCCTTTTGACACCACAAGGGGTAGAAGGCTGACTGCTACATGGCTGTCCTCTCTCCTCTCCAGGCCTGTTCTCCCCCCATCCTTCTTTGCCAATTATCTTATTGTTCTGTTCAAAAAAGGCACAGATATCATTATCAGCAAATCACTGCATAAGAACACTGCCAAAAGGGAAATGAAATGCCAGGATCATCTTCTCTCTCAGACATCCCTCATCTCTACAAATTATTCTTTGTGAACCACATTCCCTTAGATTATAGATGAGGAACACACACCTCCTCCTCAACAGGAAAGGGTAGCACAAGCTGTATCACTCCCTTCTAGGTGCTTATGTAGAAATTCAACAGAGTTCTTTGAAATATCTACCCTTCCCATAGTGGTTTTATGTAAATGGAATAGAAGAAAGGGGTGGACAGTTGAGTAACAGAACTTATTGGACCATGACTGGCTGAGTCTTAGGAAGATGTCAGACTCCAATTATTCTGGACTTTCTTTAGAATAGGGGGAGTGTTTGAAACTTCTTTGCATCAATTTAAGGTTCCCCAAATCAGTTCCAGGACACAGGGAAGTTGCATGAAACACTCTGTGACACTAATTTGCTCCCCTACAAAGCCCAGGTTCAACCCTCTCTGACACTGCACCTCCTTTTGATACTGCCAACACTTAGGCCTATTATCTCTGGCTTTTAATTCTACCTACGTGCAGTTCATTGGAGTTCTCTTTAATGGTGTGTTTTCTGGACTTGCCACCCCTCTAGTTTAACCTAGTAAATGGATGGAGAAAACTTAGATATTTGCCTATCTGAACATACTTCTTTCACCGTTTTTTTTTTTTTAATGAGATTTGAGCGATTATTAGTTCATCATCTTCTGTTCATCTTATTTGCCTTGCATTTCATTAAAATTTGACACCAGAATAGTTTCCAAATTCAGACATCTTTGTCTTATGACACTCATAAGATATTTTAAAACATCAGTTTCAGAACCTGAACTAGTGGTTTTGTATTCTGAGTTATTCTGGGTGCCCCAGTTACTGCTTTAGGATTATTTTCTTTGTGGAGAAAATGTCTTTCAAGTTGTATGATTCTAATATTAAAGTGTGCTTCCTTCCCATTTTCTTAAGTAATATTTCTCAGTATCAACATTTTCTGAAAGATCACTGTGTCTGCTATGTCTGGGATGTTTGTTTCAAGGGCCCAACTCTCACACCACAGATGAAGCAGCAGGCCTCGCTACGCCCCGATGCTTATCAAGACCAACTATGTCTCTTATTTCCTTTATACTCCACGTGGTCTCAAATATGTCCTCCATTTCTGGTCTTCCTCAAATGACTAGTTATTTCCCTTTTGTACTATTATTTAGAACTACTAGGATTCAAGAACCAATAAATCCACTTCCACTCTATCAGACCTGGATTCCTAACCTGTTTATAAAATATTATAGGACAGTTGGAAATCTTGAAGAGGAAATGGGGAAACAGACTTTTTGGTACTGTAAAGGAGCATCATTCTTGTCACTCATCAGTCACTGAATATCTGTCATCCTTCCTACTTCATGGAATTTTCTTCCAGTTGAACTTATAAGCACCCCATATAAGTTCAACTTAGATATTAACCCTAGTGGAGTGAAATTTTCACAAAGAGAAAGATAGCAATATTCATAACTCAAAATGAAAAAGATTTTATAGCTATAGATTCAATAGTGATGCTCATGGTTTTATGAACGTTTTAAAATAGAAACGTTAGTCCCGTAGTCCAAAATTATATCTCAATAGAAATCTTAGGATAATTTTCAGTTACCAGATTTGTTCCTTGACTGACAGCTTTCTTTCTTTCTAATGCAATCTTGACAAGTGGTATTTGGAGTCTCGTTCAGGGTAGACTCTAAAATTTCCACTAAGCCACAGCCTACCACTGGAAATTTCCAACTGAGAAAATAATTTTACCACTGATTGTGGTTTTTTTAACTCATTCTCTAACATGTCCTGCAAGACCATGTTGGCTGTCCCACCTACTTGCCCCTGAGACACAGCTCATTCCAGATCAGCCTTGTTTCTTTCAAGCACATTCCATGTAAAGGACTAGGAGCTGACATTAGAGCTGTAGTATTCCTTAGTCACCAGTAAGTTTATTTCTCTCCCCAGGCATTCTGGATACTTTATTAAATTCTCCTTAACTTATTGCCTTCCATAACTTAATTTTCATCATTAAAAAGAAAATTGCTGGCTGGGGATGACCCAAAAACATAAACTTATTTTTAAAAACAAACAAAAAAGAGTAATTAGAGAAAAAAGAAGAGAGTTGGAGAGGGAGAGAGAGAAAGAAGTAAGAAAAAGATAAAGGACATGTAGAGACACTGACAGTTGCACTGGTGAAAAAAATTGCCAAGCTGGAGCAGTAATTAACCAGCCTGATATAAGAAGAAAAACACTCTCACCTTTGATGCTCAGAGACAGTGGGTGATACCATCACAGTGCCTCCAGCTCAGGAGTCTCATGTTGGTGACTGAACATCTATAACTTGACTTCCTCAGTTGCATCACTTTCTGTCAACAGCCATGTTTCTGTGTGTGTTGGGAGTGAAGGGGGTAAGTATCAGCTCAGTATTCCCAGAATAAGCTATTTACTGTGAGGAAGTTTTGCCCTTTCCATTGTCTTAAAATATAATGACTAGAGTTTCTACTTGCTTAATTGGCTCAACTTCAACACAGTATTTATTGTATTTTTTCTAGCATATTATTTTAGGAACCGTGTAGACTAAATATGGTACAGTGTAATTTTCTTAATATTTTATATCTGACAAGAGAACTCGATTTTCAGTGGAGAGAATCATATTCTTGGAAATAGTTTATGAGTTTCATATTTCAATCACTCATGAGGAACTCCTCCACATCCCCTCAGGATCTCTGTTCTTTTTATGGAATATACTAAAAAATAACCCTAGCTACATCTATTGAGCCCATACTGAGTGCCAGGTAATCCAAGCAGTCGGTTTACAAACATCATCTCATTCAATCTGCAAAGTAACTTCATATAGGAGAGAATAGTAATTCCATTTTAGAGATTGAAAACTAAAGCCCAGAGGCTTAAAAAGGTTACAAAGGTATAACTTTTTAGAGTTTCCTATGTTTTCCCTAATTATCCATTTATATTTTAATACATAGACTTACTCCTAAAAGCCATTTCCCTAAATTTGTCTTTCCTTTCTTTAGAAACTTCAAAAAGTTCACCTAACCTTAAACATATTTCCCAAGTATACAGCCTACCTCACATCTATTTGGTTACTTTTGTTCTTATTTAGCTAAGAAAGTCTGAAGTATAGTAAAATGCGTGTATATGTTCATCATGCCCAGACCTTGAGGATTTCATTTGAAATTTTATTCCTTAAATGAATGTCCTCACCTTTAAAACTCAAAACCACTAATGGCCACAACACACAGCACCAAATATTGGTATAGATAGTAGACAGGGCCATCTGCCTAATGTGGAAATAGAGTAGGTCAGAGGACAAAGAGAAATTTCCTTTCCAGTACAGGGTTGTGTCTGGTCACCCAACCCACAGAGGATATGGAATCTGGCTGTTTCCCATACCCTTTCTTTTTGTTCTCCCTCCATGTCAAACCCTGACATTCCTGATTAATCCCAATAATAATACCACCAAACACACTTTTACCATAATTATATAGTCAATTGGAGTTACTACATAACTACCATTAACTGAACAAGGAAAGTCATCACAAATATGTGAAAATGTAAGAGCAAGAGAGGAAAATAAAAAGAATGCAGAAAAGGTATAAACACTGAGAATAGCTCTTGTTCTAAACAGAAAAGGAAAAAACCCGCCAGAAATGTTATCTAATTTCTGAAATGTATGCTTCCCTGTATGTTGCAGCAAGAAACATGTGCGGGTGTGAAACACAGCTCAGTTGCATCAGAGATGAGCACCTTCTGTTTACCATCAGAAAATATACTCCTACGGATAATTCCTACCCCCTCCTCCATAAGGCTTTTACAAATCTCAGCTCCTTCTACAACATCTTGCCATTTCTTAATAGGTACATTTTCTCTTAGAGAATGCCCATTATGAAAATCCATTACTAGAAGTCTGTTAATATTTTATAACACAATGGAAAAGTTTATGCTCATCATTCAAAATAATGTGACACTATGGAGTGGGATAGAAAAAATAGTCACACATAGATTCTCCTTTCTGTGCTCCCTTTCTCTGGCTTATAGGTAAACACTGTCTGCCAAGTCCAAGACATACAGCTCTAGCAGGAGGCTAAGCTGCATTCCTCTTTTTCACAAATGGATCTGTGTATCTGTATGATGAACTGTGGATGGGTTTTCTGGTTTCCATCCTTAACAAGTATTTGTCTTCTTTCCATGATGTCCCTCAAATATATACAGTTCAAACTTGTTATTAATATTTGCTTAGAAAGTCTGAAATTCGAAAGCTTATAAATTTATTTTTCTCTCCAACAAAACTTGAACAAATTTATTTGTTTGTTTTTCCCCCACTGGAATAAGGCTTCTTAATAAAATATCTCTTAATGTTAAAACATCCTATTCACAATGAAGAACTTAAGACTGAAAGATGAGTCTAACAGTCAGGTGTAGAAAACAATGGGACTGAAGAAAACATCTCAAGAGGACAGTGGAGAGGCTATATGTACATCTTGGAAAAGCTCCTGCACACAGGTCTCTAGGAAACACGACTCTGCTAACTCCGCTAGATACCAGCTTCATTCCCACAGTCCTAATACATGGAGTATTTTTTTCAGAATAACTACTGGTGACTATGAGACAATGGAAAATCTAAGGAGGAAGCCAGGATATTGAAACACACTAGTTTCAAAATCAACATAATTAGAAAATAATAGAGATTAACAAAGGATAGTAAATAAGTTAGCATTGTTGCTCTCAGGCACAACTGTTACTGTTGGCTCTCCTCAGGATCTCTTGCTTTGAAGAGTAGATGCCACAGATTATTGCTACTGAAATATAACCCATTTATAGATGATTTATAAGAATTCTGCATCCTTTTGAAAAGGCACTTCCTCTTTTCTAGCATTTTATGCCAGGTTACCATAGCTAATATTTCTGGGTCTTATGTAACAGAGTCACTGCAGCTGACTAAAAATGCATGAATAAGGCAAGTTTTCTGTATGTCACAATGTTAAGCACACTCTGATTGACCTGGGGGTTGAAGATTTTCTAGCTACCTTACCCATTAGGCTTTTCCAGAGGGAAAATGTATGTGTCTATGTGTGGTATGTTGGTTGGGCAGGGATGAGAGAGATAGAGAGGTATTATGTTGGATGAGTGTCAACTCAAGCCTTCTCTGCTCAGCTTGTGCACATTTAAATAAGTCTGGAGGCACCTCCCTCAACTGTTTGCTGGTATCACAACCTCTCTCCACATCTTTTAATTTGCTCTTCATTTTCTAGATTCTTTGGATGGAAACTTAGATCATTGATTGTGAAAGCTGTCCTCCTTTCTAATGAACAGATTTAAAGCCATGCATTTCTCTCTAAGGAATCCTTAGCAGCATCCCACAAATGTCATGTTTTTAAAATTTATCATTAACTTGAAATACTTTCTATATTCCCTTGTCATGTCATTGGTATAGTCGTTATTTCAAATATGTTGCCGCCTTTCCAAACATTCAGGGATTTTTCAGAATACCTGAATGTTACCAATTTTTAAATTAATTTCACTGTGGTCAAAAAGCACACCCTATGGGGCTTCCCTGGTGGCGCAGTGGTTGAGAGTCCGCCTGACGATGCAGGGGACACGAGTTCGTGCCCCAGTCCAGGAAGATCCCACATGCCGTGGAGACGCTGGGCCCGTGAGCCATGGCCACTGACCCTGCGCATCCGGAGCCTGTGCTCCGCAATGAGAGAGGCCATAACAGTGAGAGGCCCGCGTACCGCAAAAAACAAAACAAAACAAAACAAAACACACTCTATGATCTCAGTCCTTTGCCATTTTGAGACATTTTATGGCCCAGCATATTATCTACCTTAATTAACATTCTAGTTGCATTTGAAAAGAATATGTATTCTGACTTCATTGGGTTTAGAGTCCCAAAATGTCTAATAGATCAAGTTGGTTGACAGTGTTATTCAAACCTCTCATATTCTTACTACTATTTTTGTCTACTCTTTCAATTATTGGGAAGGAATGTTGAAATCTCCAAATATAACTGTAGTTCTGGCTATTTCTTCTTTTATACCTATTAAATTTTATGTGCTTAGAATTTCTGTTATAAGGTGCATACACATTCAGGATTCCTGTGTCGTCTTCGTATTTATTTATTTTATTTATTTATTTTTGGCTGTGTTGGGTCTTCATTGTTGCACATGGGCTTTCTCTAGTTGCAGCAAGTGGGGGCTACTCTTCATTGTGGTGCACAGGCTTCTCATTGTGGTGGCTTCTCTTGCTGTGGAGCACAGGCTCTAGGCACGTGGGCTCAGTAGTTGTGGCTCACAGGCTCTAGAGCACAGGCTCAATAGTTGGGGCACACGAGCTTAGTTGCTCTATAGCATGTGGTATCTTCCTGGACCAGGGCTTGAACCCGTGTCCACTGCATTGGCAGGCGGATTCTTAACCACTGTGCCACCAGGGAAGCCCTCCTGTGTCTTCTTAGTGAAATGCCCCGTTCATCATTATTGAATGTCTTTTTCTCTAGTAATGTACTGTTACTTGAAGTCTGCTGTGTCTGATATTAATATAGCAAAATTATCATGAGTATTATTTTCATGGTTTATACATTTCATTTTTCTACTTTTAATGTATTTGTCCTTTCACATTTAAAAAACATTTCCTCTCAGTGGCATAGAGTAGTATCTTGCTTTGTATCCAGTCTGACAATCTCTGCCTTTTAATATGATTGATTAGATCATTTATGTTTAAGGAAATTATTAATACTCTTGGGTCGAAGTCAGCCATCTTCCTAATTGATTTCTATTTGAAATAGCTGTGCTTTGTTCCTCTTCCCCTACTTGTCTGCCTTCTTTTGCTCTGAGTACTTTTTTTTTTTTTTTTGTGGTATGCGGGCCTCTCACCGCCGCGGCCTCTCCCGCCACGGAGCACAGGCTCTGGACGCACATGCCCAGCAGCCACGGCTCACGGGCCCAGCCGCTCCACGGCACGTGGGATCTTCCCAGACCGGGGCACAAACCAGTGTCCCCTGCATCAGCAGGCGGACTCTCAACCACTGCGCCACCAGGGAAGCCCTGCGCTGAGTACTTTAAAAGAAATATAATTCATTTTATCTCCTTTATTGCCTTTTGAGCTGTATCCATTTGTAAATATTCAGTGGTCACCATAAGAATTCAAACGTTCCTTTTAAATTTATGACAGTCTACTGTTAAGTAATATTACACCACTACACATAAATGTAATAAAACCTTACAATATATTTTCATTTATCCCTGTGCTACCTGTTGTGCTAGTGGCATATTCTTTACTTCTACATATTTTATAAACCTGACAATACGTTGTTACTTCTTTTGATTTTAACATTTAATTTTCTTTAAAAAAAATTTTTAAAAATAAATCTTTACATTTGCACAAATTTTACAATTTCCCACTCTCCCCATTCCTACAATTAGATCCTAGTTTCTGTTATTTTTTACTTTCGCCTGAAGAATTTCTTTCAGCATTTCATATAGTCCATGTCCATTAGACACAAATTCTCTTAGGTTTTATTTACCTAAAATAATCTTTATTTGCTTTCATTTGTGAAATACATTTTCACTAGATAAAGAGTTCTAAGTTGACTTTTTCTTTATTCTTTAAACATTTTAAGATGTCCTTCCATTGATTTGTGCCTTGCCTTTTTTCTGATGAGAAGTTACTTATATTTCTTACTCTTGTTCACCTGTATGTAACGTGTCTCTTACGCTGCTGGGGTTTTGGGGTTTTGGTTTTGTTTTGCTTCAATATTTTCTCTGTTTTCAACAGTTTAGTTATGGGTATTTAAACTGATTGGTGTGTGTCAAGGTCTTGAATCAGTGGGCTCGTGAGTTTTCTCAAAACTGAGGAAGAAAATAATCTTGTAAAAATAAATTCGGCTTTATTCTCTCTCACATCTATTTCTGAGATTCCAGTTGCATGTATACTAGTCTGCTTGTTATTATCCCACAAGCCACCGACACTCTGTTGAATTTTTTTCAAATACTTCTCTCTTTACTGTAGTTTTGGTAAATTCATTGAGCTGCCTTCAAGTTCAAAGATTTTTTTCTTTAGTCTCCAAATTGCTCTTAAGCCCAGCCAATGCATATTTGATATCAGATATCATATTATATAATCTGTATTTCATTCTATTTTAGTTTTAATTTCTTTAATGATATTCCTTGTTTTTTACTAAAATATTTCCCTGCAATTTTTTAACATAGTTAAAACGTTTGTTTTAAAGATCCTTGCATGTTAGAAGGTTGCCCATTCTCACCACTATTACTCAACATAGTTTGGGAAGTTTTAGCCACAGCAATCAGAGAAGAAAAAGAAATAAAAGGAATCCAAATGGGAAAAGAAGAAGAAAAGCTGTCACTGTTTGCAGATGACATGATACTATACATAGAGAATCCTAAAGGTGCTACCAGAAAACTACTAGAGCTAATCAATGAATTTGGTAAAGTAGCAGGATACAAAATTAATGCACAGAAATCTCTTGCATTCCTATACACTAATGAAAAAAATCTGAAACTTAAATTAAGAAAACAGTCCCATTTACCATTGCAACAAAAAGAATAAAATACCTAGGAATAAACCTACCTAAGGAGACAAAAGACCTGTATGCAGAAAACTATGACACTGATGAAAGAAATTAAAGATGATACAAGGGCTTCCCTGGTGGCACAATGGTTGAGAGTCCGCCTGCCGATGCAGGGGACACGGGTTCGTGCCCCAGTCCGGGAAGATCCCACATGCCGTGGAGCGGCTAGGCCCGTGAGCCATGGCCGCTAGGCCTTGCGCGTCCGGAGCCTGTGCTCCGCAACAGGAGAGGCCACAGCAGTGAGAGGCCCGCGTACCGCAAAAAAAAAAAAAAAAAAAAAAAGATGATACAAACTGAAGGAGAAATATACCACGTTCTTGGATTGGAAGAATTAACATGGTGAAAATGACTATACAACCCAAAGCAATCTACAGATTCAATGCCATCCCTAGCAAACTACCAATGGCATTTTTCTCAGAACTAGAACAAAAAATTTCACAATTTGTATGGAAACACAAAAGACCCCGAATACCCAAAGCAATCTTGAGAAAGAAAAATGGAGCAGGAGGAATCAGGCTCCCTGACTTCACACTATACTACAAAGCTACAGTAATCAAGACAGTATGGTACTGGCACAAAAACAGAAATATAGAGCGATGCAACAGGACAGAAAGCCCAGAGATAAACCCATGCACATATGGTCACCTTATCTTTGATAAAGGAGGTAAGAATATACAATAGAGAAAAGACAGCCTCTTCAATAAGTGGTGCTGGGAAAACTGGGACAGCTACATGGAAAAGAATGAAATTAGAACACTCCCTAACACCATACACAAAAATAAACTCAAAATGGATTAAAGACCTAAATGTAAAGCCAGACACTATCAAACTCCTAGAGGAAAACATACTCTATGACATAAATCACAACAAGATCCTTTTTGACCCACCTCCTAGAGAAATGGAAATAAAAACAAAAATAAACAAATGGGATCTCATGAAACTTAAAAGCGTTTGCACAGCAAAGGAAACCATAAACACAATGAAAAGACAACCCTCAGAATGGGAGAAAATATTTTCAAATGAAGCAACTGACAAAGGATTAATCTCCAAACTATACAAGCAGCTCATGCAGCTCAATATCAAAAAAACAAACAACCCAATCCAAAAATGGTTAGAAGACCTAAATGGACATGTCTCCAAAGAAGATATAGAAATTGCCAACAAACACATGAAAGGATTCTCAACATCATTAATCATTAGAGAAATGCAAATCAAAACTACAAAGAGGAATCAACTCACACTGGTCAGAATGGCCATCATCAAAAAATATACAAATAATAAATACTGGAGAGAGTGTGGAGAAAAGGGAACCCTCCTACTCTGTTGGTGGGAATGTAAATTGATACAGCCACTATGGAGAACAGTATGGAGGTTCCTTAAAAGACTAAAAATAGAACTACCTATATGACCCAGTATTCCCAGTACTGGGCATATACCCTGAGAAAACCATAATTCAAAAAGAGTCATGTACCAAAATGTTCATTGCAGCTCTATTTACAATAGCCAGGACATGGAAGCAACCTAAGTGTCCATCGACAGATGAATGGATAAAGAAGATGTGGCACATATATACAATGGAATATTACTCAGCCATAAAAAGAAATGAAACTGGGTTATTTGTAGTGAGGTGGATGGATCTAGAATCTGTCATACAGAGTGAAGTAAGTCAGAAAGAGAAAAACAAATACCATATGCTAACACATATATGGAATCCAAAAAAAAAAAAAAAAGAAAAGGTTCTGAAGACCCTAGGGGCAGGACAGAAATAAAGATGCAGATGTAAAGAATGGACTTGAGGACACAGGGAGGGAGAAGGGTAAGCTGGGACGAAGTGAGAGACATACATACACTACCAAATGTAAAACAGATAGCACATGTTGGCAATGATACGTCTACTTACACTACTCACTTCTCCAAGCTATTAATAGTCCTTCTCTTATGTGAACTAGGTCATTAAATACATACTTGTCAAGGTTTGTGTTGGAAGATTTCATGAATGTCAATGTTCCTCAGAGTCTTATGTTGAAGAGGAACAATTATTCAATTATTACTAAGCACTCAGACAAATTGGGAATGACACTCTGAACTCCCTAGCTGCCTCATACTTGCCTTCAGTCCTATTTCAGGCCTTAACCTTCTTAAACAATCCCACATTCTACACCAAACACATGGGCAGCAAAATAAAGAGAAAAAGAATATAAGATCATGAGGAGAAAGAGAAGAAACAATAGGAGGAAAAAAGGTACCTATAGACATGTTAAGTACTAGGGGTAGTGGAATTCTAATACCATCCCTATCCATATTCGTATATTCGAACATGGATAGTCTAAAAATATGACTACCAGTTCTTGGCTACATTCTCTCACACCAACTGAGAAATTCCAGGAAGTAGCTCTAGAGAATTAGATTAAAAAACACTCCAAACACACAAATAGCAACTTCCAGAGAATAAGTAAACAAGAAATAATTAAGAGAAATAAACAGAGGTAGAATGAGACAGAAAGAGAATAATTTCACAGGCTGAGTCAATAATGTTATTCTTGACATTTTAAAACTTTTTGCAAAAGTAATTTCTGTCATCTAAAATCTTTTACTCTTATGAGATACATTAAGCATATTCACAAACAGGTTTATGACCTTGACTTGTGATTTGTCTATTCGTAGTCATCCTAGATGTCTCATGCTTGTTACATATTTCCAGTTTTGAAGAATAGATTTTATTACTATTGACCTCTACCTCATTCTTTGTTGTTTTCATCAAAGTTGTTTTAAAAATGTGCAGCAAAGATAGCCCCTAGCAATAAGTAAGCTATTCCCTCAGTTCTGTGGCCTGTGAGTCTCCATAATTGAAGAATGGAAGGCTAACCATATTCAGATGAAGCTGGGATGGGTAACCTCTCCTCTAAAACTTCCCTAAAGGGAAGTACGTACAGCTATGTTAGAAATCTGAATGCCAGTTAAAGACATTTCCCTCAATTCATTTCCTAAGAGACATTCCATGGCAAGATTACAGAACTCTGTGACTTTATGGTTTTGGTTTTGGTTTGTTTTGTTTTTGATGTGGGGGTCAGTCTAATCTCTAATACCTCGAATTCCATCCACAAGTTATCAATTTTTTTTCAAAAAATTCTCGACTCATTTAATGTTTCAAAAATCATCTGTCTGTAGAATAGGCCACCAAATCAGTAGTAATGGGAAAAGGAGAGAGAGAGAAACAGAGAGAGAGAGAGAGAGAACTAGAGAGAACTAGAGACAGGCAGAGAGCCACAGAGAATACACAGCCCCAGAATATGAATGGCCATCTGGCACAAGAGAAATACGTTTTTCATTTTATCATTCAGAGTCTCACTGTGAATGAGCTAATAAGTGACTTTGTGCATGAATGATCTCTTCCTCACCTTTCCTTGTAGGTGACTTTCAAGAGAAGGCTTTCAGCTCATGCTACCCAATGTGGCTACATATCTTATCCAGTGAATATTTCCTTTATTGCACAGACTTCAAAAATATCTACTTTTTCTTCTACTTGTCGATATAACTTCTACATGACATATTCTCTTTTATTGAATATGTGTTCTCTATACCTTGTATGGTTCTCAATATTTTACATTCAACTTGAAGATTCAGGCTTAATTCTCACTGGAGGCAATTAAGTTCTTGGAAATATTTTTGAGTCCCACCTATGCATCACTCAAGGGGTAATCCTCTGTGCTCCACACAACATTTCTATTCTCTTAGTGAAGTTGCAACAAAAAGTATTGTTACATTTTCTGAGCTTTCTGTGCCAGAAACCTTTCTCAACTGATACACGATGTGCCCCCTATGCCCAGCAACATGACATGTGAGAGCTATGATTCACTCCCTTTTATAGATGTTGAAACCGAGATGCAGGAGTTAACACTTTTTCAAAAGAAAACTCAGACTCGTTAAGCCTAAGAGTTGTGATTTGGAGCCAGCTTTGCCTGTCTTCAAAATCAGAGTTCTTAAGCATGACACACTACTGATAGGCACAGAGCAGGTTACCAATTAATGTCTGTTGGTTGAATGAATGGCTCTATCAATCAATCAAACACTGAAAGTCTCCCAGAAAGAGTGACCTTAGCAGCCTCTCCAGTCACATCAGTGGCTCCACAACAAAGAAGGTTCTCTAAACCAGCTTGGTCATGTGCAAATTTCACAGCAGGAAACTGTATGCAAATAGGTTTTACCCCTAGAAAATAAACTGCACAAATTATTCCAACTGGGCCATCACACACTGGTAAATGTTTCCAGTTTTGAAAAGCTCTTATTTCATTACTAATGGCCTGTTCTCATCACCTGGCATGTCCTGCAACTTCTCCCCTTGTCAATCAATCCTGGAATACTTGCCACAGAGCTAGCTACCTCTTTTGCTATAGCAGCCTGGTTATCAATAAGCTTGTTAATATACATTCTGAGCTGTTAATCACAAACCTGTTAACCAGAGACTCTGTGTTTCCTTTTTACAATCCTAAATAGTGCGTGATAAATGCTGAAATGTGTATATATTTTAATTTTAAATATCAATTCAAGCCAGGTGATCTAGCTAAAGTAAAAAGCTCAGTAATTCTCACCAGAGCTCTCCCCGCATATTATCTTCAATATTTCTCTCCATTTCAGAGTTTGCCTTTTCTGTTCGGCATGCTCATCTGTGCTAGATTATTAGTTACTATCCAGACCTAGGCAGTTCCAGTTTCTCTGGATAATCTACAGTCCTGAGTGACAACTCCTTGTTACCAAGCTCAGCCACATTCCCTGGGTATCCTGAAGAACAAAGTCCATGGACTCTCTCCACATCCTTCCCATGTCCATTTCCTATTGATTGTGTCTTCTACTCCAATGGCTCCCTAGATTCCTTTCAAAGCTTTTTCCCCACTACAGTGTAATTTTTTAAATTTATTTTACAAATGTTAAGTACCTACATTGTGCCAAGTATTCTTTAGTTGTGGAGAATGCAGCCTTGAACAAAACAGAAGGATATTCCCACCCTAATGGAGCTGATCTTTCAAGGAGTAAGAGGAGACGTAAGATAATAAGATAATAACGTAATATATGCAATCTATTAGATAGTGACAAGTGACATGGAAAAATAAAACAGAGAAGGGGGCTAGGAGTGTATGGGTCCAGGAATAGATTATAATTTTAAATAGTAAGGTTGGGGAAAACCTTGTTCAAAAGGAAACATTTTAAGAAATTGCTGATGGAGAGGAGAAAGTGAGCCATGATGCTACCTAAGGAAAAGCATGATTCCAGGCGGAGAGAATGACAACTTCACTCTCCTCAGACCTTTAAGTTGATAACTATGTTTTTTACCATAAGTTGAAATAAGTTTGTTTTTGAAATACAAGATGGACTATATTAAATATTTTATAATATATAATGAGAGATGACTATTACCGGGACAACAATAAATTTATTTATCTGAGGATTTTATCTATTCTAATTTGAAAAATATGGTATTACAAAATGTATTCTACTTACATTTGAAACAATGACTCTCAAACATTGCACTATGGACATTTGGGGGGGTTGGGAGGGGTGGAAGTGGGGCCCATGCATTAGTAACATGTATAGCAGCACCCCTGACCTCTACCTATTAGATATCATTACCATTCACATCCACATTTATGACAACAAGAAATGTCTTGAGATATTGACCAATGTTTCCACAGGAGTAAAAGCACCCACCCTCTCCATTAGGAATTACTGGTTTAAAAGGGCAAGGATCAGCAGCCCTCCAACTGCTGTTGTTAAGAACTCAGTATATTCCAATAAGATACAAGCTTCACTTTTTTTTTTTTTTTTTTTTTTGCGGTACGCGGGCCTCTCACTGTTGTGGCCTCTCCCCTTGCGGAGCAGAGGCTCCGGACGCGCAGGCTCAGCGGCCATGGCTCACGGGCCTAGCCGCTCCGCGGCATGTGGGATCTTCCCAGACCGGGGCACGAACCCGTGTCCCCTGCATCGGCAGGCGGACTCTCAACCACTGCGCCACTAGGGAAGCCCCACAAGCTTCACTTTTAAAGAAAAAATGTATAAACAGGCACAATCAGTAAGTTCTATGGTTTTGAGTAGCTTGGAAAGTCATTAAGGGAAGCTTCCCCCAAATCAGTGCTGCTGCTCACACATTATCCCCTTGTAACCAAGAGGACTTTTCACCCCAGGCAAGGCAATATTATAAGATTTGAGATAAGTGAGGTGGGGTGGGGGTTGTGCCTTTATGGCTTAAAACACAAAAAGGGCTAGTGTGAATGCAAGCAAGTTCTAAGGGAGTTTTATAAAAATAACGTAATGAAAGTGGAGAATTTGGAACTGGATTGCCTTAAAACTGTCCTCATTGCACATCCCACTTTTATTCTCTGATCTATTTTCCAATAGCTTTATTATCCTCCACAGGTACCTCTTCAATCATTTTAAAACTCTTCTTCCTATCACAGTGTCATCCAGATGAGCTAACCCTTGACTCAAACTAGACCGTGAGAGCCTTTCATGGATTGGATTCATTATATCCCACAGAGTTCTTACACATGCTCCCTGGAACTGTCTTCAACTGCATTGCTAGCCTCAGCCCCTGAAGTAGGATTTTTCAAAAGTATCCCTTCTTAGCTTTAGAGTTCTATTAAAATTGTCTCTCCAGCCTTTATTAAACATTTCTCAAATCTCGGATGTTTCTCAAATTCACAAAGACTTACGAATTTGTTTTCCTTTCATCAGATCTTTGAATTCAACTTTAGGCAACCATTAAAATTCAGTATCCTCAGCTCCCTGTGACCTCACAAAAAAGGTACCCAGAACATAGTAGAATAATAGACCTGTCAAACATCCCGTTGTGCAGGACACACTAGTGCTGGAGGATAGGTTGTGTGAAGTACCAAATGCCAGGCATCTGAGGAACTGTCTCATAGCCAAACTTCACATCCCAATTTCCAGTCCGGCTTTTACTTCCTCACCAATAGGATCTATGCCAGTTGTGACCAACAGTTGGAATTTACTAGTAAACTTGTACTCAATAGAGAAAGTGTTAAACATACAATATTAAGGAAAGCAAATCATAAGTAATAAGGGGATGGGGGAGGGGGGAGAGGGGGAGAGAGGGAGAGAAGAAAGAGAAACAAAATTCTGAACCTCAAAGAAAGAAGAGTCAAATGGGACACAGGGTGAATCAAAGGCCTCCATTTATGGTTCTGTGTGTTGTAACCAACATTTCCACATAACTTCCCATTGGGCACTGTCTAAAAGGTCACTTGTTCTGGGAAGTCCTGTCTCTCTGCTTCAAACCAACAGAAGCATCTATGGAAGAAGGGCTTAGGTCAATTCCCTCACAGCCAATCCTGCTCTGCCGAGTCCCCCAAACCTATTTCTGCTTCAAGCCTGGAAGAGTCCCACTATAGCATGTTCCTTTCTCACAGGTTCATTCTCTTCATCATTTTCTTCTAACTTTATTATCTATATCTAAACTTAAAGTCTCCATATTCTTCAAATTCCTCAATTCATATACTTCAGAGATTTGAAAAAGTCCATTTTTTCTTTCCAGTGCCCATGTGAAATTTCTGTGCAATTTGTATGAAAACCTGTCTCATCCATTTGGGCCTCAGCAAGGATCTCTATTCTAAGGAATTTGTCTCTGTCCATCTCACAGTACTCCCTGACTGCCCTTCTCATGCTGTGCTTCCTTTCATTCTGGATCTGACTATATTCCTACAGATTTGAGTCTGCCCTGGGAAATGGAACAATTTTGTGTCTCGGGTACTAAGAGCTCCTGCCCTAGATCTTGTTCATTTTGGTGATATTCTTTCTTTCCATTCCTAGAAAACCCAAAGCCCTGCCCAACCTGCTGGCCAGACAGACACAGTCCCTTTAACTGCATCCTCTTGTTTAGCTCCACCCCCAAACACTAGAAGGCAGAATTTTACATGGGTCATCACTCAATATATTATTCTCTTAACTACTTCTTGTTCGTCAGTTAAGCTAAAGGAGTTACCAGTTTCTCTCTAATTACATCTACACCGTCTTGAAGTTCTTGGATTTATTAAATCTTCAAAGCCTAAAACATTGGCCTAAAATGCTAACACCCTGCCTCACTTTCCTTTATAGTCATTGGGCTTATTCACTGACTTATGATTTACCTATCACGAGTCTCTCTCCCTCCTATATACATTACTTTTCATTTCTTTCCCTAAAGAGTAAATTCTAAACATTCTGGGAGGAACCACTGCCCATTCATAAATGTTTTCCACTCGAAAAATGGGCCTTTATTACATTTAAAATCTGTTCCTTTGTCTTTGGCAAGTTCTGCATGAACACCATGTATGCTATGCCTGTGACACTGACATCAAGGATAAATATCCTCTCTCCATCAGCAGACTGAGCTGCTTTTCCAGTGCTCTGATTATCTGTGTACAAAATTTGCTACTAACTCTCATGATACAGGCATAAGAATTTAAATTGGCTGTCTCTTTACATGACATCTCTGTATATTACCCTTGTGTTTTCTCTGGAATTCTAGGTTTTGAGAATTGATTTATTCACATTTCTCTACTTCTGAGGTCAAAGATGGTAAGTATTTGTAAACAATGGGTATCTTCACTTTCACTGCCTTTCCTGCTAAATTTATCCTTCCTGCAGCTGATGAGGTAGACTAAATAACAGATGGGGCCATAAGACTGAGTGTAAAAGATGGGTTTTACAGAACAGATCCAGGAAGGAGAAGAGGGAAGCATTAGTCCAAGAGACATCTCTAGTGAACCAGGTCATAGGAAAACAGAGCTCCCTCTGCCCTCTCCTCAACTGCCTCCTCCCTGTTTTGCCTCATGTACTGGTCATAAGCAACACCACTATTGACTGTACTCTTAAAACCGCAGCCAGGCCATGCACTGGGTTTAGTTCTGCACCAGGAGTAGAGACTGATGATTCAGCTCTTCTCTGGTGATCAGAAGGGGCTTGTATCACTTTGGACTGGATGCATAAAGAAAAAAGCCGTGTGCCTCAAGAAGACTGCCCTCTTACTCATATAAACAGAATATGTGAAGGACCATTCAAGCAACTGGGTGGCTGACAGGATCTTGGAGCTACAACCAGGTGTCAGGCCTGAGACTCTGAAGTGGGAGAGCCGAGTTCAGGACACTGGACCACCAGAGACCTCCCGGTCCCAAGTAATATCAATCGGCAAGAGCTCTCCCAGAGATCTGCATCCCAATGCTAAGACCCAGCTCCACTCAATGACCAGCAAGCTCCAGTGCTGGACACCACATGCAAAACAACTTACAAGACAGGAACATGACCCCACCCATTAGCAGTGAGGCTGACTAAAATCATAATAAGTTCAGAGACACCCCAAAACATACCACTGGACATGGCCCAGCCCACCAGAAAGAAAAGATCCAGCCCCACCCACCAGAACACAGACACCAGACCCCTCCACCAGGAAGCCTACACAACCCACTTGAACCAACCTTACTCACTGGGGACAGACACCACAAAAAACGGGAACTACGAATCTGCAGCCTGTGAAAGGAGACCCCAAACACAGTAAGATAAGCAAAATAAGAAGACAGAGAAATACGCAGCAGATGAAGGAGCACGATAGAAACCCACCAGACCAAACAAATGAAGAGGATATAGGCAGTCTACCCCAAAAAGAATTCAGAGTAATGATAACAAAGATGACCCAAAATCTTGGAAATAGAATGGAGAAAATACAATAAATGTTTAACAAGGACCTAGAAGAACTAAAGAGCAAACAAACAATCATGAACAACACAATAAATGAAATTAAACATTCTCTAGAAAGAATCAATAACAGAATAACTGAGGCAGAAGAACAGATAAATGACCTGGAACATAAAATAGTGGAAATAACTACCACAGAGCAGAATAAAGAAAAAAGAATGAAAAGACTTGAGGGCAGTCTTGGAGACCTCTGGGACAACATTAAATGCACCAACATTTGAATTATAGGAGTCACAGAAGAAGAGAAAAAGAAAAGGACTGAGAAATATTTGAAGAGATTATAGTTGAAAATTTCCCTAATATGGGAAAGGAAATAGTCAACTCCAGGAAGTGCTCAGAGTGCCATACAGGATAAACCCAAAGAGAAACATGCCAAGACACATATTAATCAAGCTTTCAAAAATTAAATACAAAGAAAAAATATTGAAAGCAGCAAGGGAAAGACAACAAATAACATACAAGGGAATCCCCATAAGGTTAAAGGCTGATCTTTCAGCAGAAACTCTGCAAGCCAGAAGGGAGTGGCAGGACATACATAAAGTGATGAAGGAAAAAACTTATAACCAACATTACTCTACCCAACAAGGATCTCATTCAGATTTGATGGAGGAATTAAAACCTTTACAGACAAGCAAAGCCTAAGAGAATTCAGCACCACCAAACCAGCTTTACAACAAATGATAAAGGAACTTCCCTAGGCAGGAAACACAAGAGAAGGAAAAGACCTATAATAACAAACCCAAAACAATTAAGAAAATGGTAATAGGAACATACATATTGATAATTACCTTAAATGTAAATGGATTAAATGCTCCAACCAAAAGACAAAGACTGGCTGAATGGAAACAAAAACAAGACCCATATATATGCTGTCTACAAGAGACCCACTCCAGACCTAGGGACACATACAGACCGAAAGTGAGGGGATGGAAAAAGATATTCCATGCAAATGGAAACCAAAAGAAAGCTGGAGTAACAGTTCTCATATCAGACAAAATAGACTTTGAAATAAAGCCTTTTACAAGAGACAAAGGACACTACACAATGATCAAGGGATCAATCCAAGAAGAAGATATAACAAGTGTAAATATTTATACACCCAACATAGGAGCACCTCAATACACAAGGCAAATGCTAACAGCCATTAAAGGGGAAATTGACAGTAACACAATACTAGTAGGGGACTTTAACACCCCACTTTCATCAATGGAAACATCATCCAAAATGAAAATAAATAAGAAAACACAAGTATTAAATGACATATTAAACAAGATGGACTTAACTGATATTTATAGGACATTCCATCCAAAAACAACAGAATAGACTTTCTTATTAAGTGCTCATGGAACATCCTCCAGGATAAACCATATCTTGGGTCACAAATCCAGCACTGGTAAGTTTAAGAAATTGAAATCATATCAAGTATCTTTTCCGATCACAACACTATGAGACTAGACACCAATTACAGGAAAAAATCTGTAAAAAATACAAACACATGGAGGCTAAAAACTACACTACTAAATAACTAATAAGATACTAAATACTAAATAAGATACTAGATACTAAATACTAAACAAGAGATCACTGAAGAAATCAAAGAGGAAATCAAAAAATACCTGGAAACAAATGAGAATGAAAACATGATGACCCAAAACCTATGGAATGCATCAAAAGCAGTTCTAAGAGGGAAGTTTATAGAAATAAATCCTACCGCCAGAAACAAGAAAAAGCTCAAATAAACAACCTAAACTTACAGCTAAGGCAACTAGAGAAAGAAGAAAAACAACTCCAAAGTCAGCAGAAGGAAAGAAATCATAAAGATCAGATCAGAAATAAATGAAAAAGAAATGAAGCAAACAATATCAAAGATCAATAAATCTAAATTTGGTTCTTTGAGAAGAAAAACAAAATTGATAAACCATTAGCCAGACTCATCAAGAAAAAAGGGAGAAGACTCAAATCAACAGAATTAGAAATGAAAAAGGAGAAGTAACAACTGACACTGCAGAAATACAAAGGAATATGAACGATTACTACAAGCAACTATATGCCAATAAAATGGACAAATTCTTAGCAAAGCAAAACCTTCTGAGACTGAACCAGAAACAGATAGAAAATATAAACAGACTAACCTCAAGTTCTGAAATTGAAACCGTGATTAAACATCTTCCAACAAACAAAAGTCCAGGACCAGACAACTTCACAGGCTAATTCTATCAAACACTTAGAGAAGAGCTAATACCTATCCTCAAACTCTTCCAATATACAGCAGAGGGAGAAACACTCCCAAACTCATTCTATGAGCCTACCATCACCCTGACACCAAAACCAGACCAAGATGTCACAAGAAAAGAAAACTACAGGCCAATATCACTGATGAACATAGATGCAAAAATCCTCAACCAAATACCAGCAAACAGAATCCAACAGCAAATTAAAAGGATCATACACCATGATCAAGTGGGGTTTATGCCAGGAATGCAAGGATTCTTCAATATATGCAAATCAATCGGTGTGATACACCATATTATTAAATTGAAGGATAAAAACCATATGGATATACCATGTTGTTGGATTGGAAGAATCAAAATTCTGAGAATGACTATACAACGCCAAGTAATTACAGATTCAATGCAATCCCTATCAAACTACCAATGGCATTTTTCACAGAACTAGCACAAAAAATTTCAGAATTTGTATGGAAACACAAAAGACCCCGAAGAGCCAAAGCAATCTTGAGAAAGAAAAAAGGAGCTGGAGGAATCAGGCTCCCTGACTTCAGACTATATTACAAAGCTACAGTAATCAGACAGTATGGTACTGGCACAAAAACAGAAACATAGAGCAATGGAATAGGACAGA
The DNA here is from genome assembly GCF_963455315.2 of Globicephala melas. Lineage (NCBI taxonomy): Eukaryota > Metazoa > Chordata > Mammalia > Artiodactyla > Delphinidae > Globicephala > Globicephala melas. The sequence continues at coordinate 77,408,476 of NC_083319.1, read as the reverse complement.
AAGCCCAGAGATGAACCCACACACATATGGTCGCCTTATCTTTGATAAAGGAGTCAAGAATATACAATGGAGAAAAGACAGTCTCTTCAAGAAGTGGTGCTGGGAAAACTGGACAGCTACATGTAAGAGAATGAAATTAGAACACTACTTAACACCATACACAAAAATAAACTCAGAATGGATTAAAGACTTAAATGTACGGCCAGACACTGTAAAACTCTTAAAGGAAAACATAGGCAGAATACTCTATGACATAAATCACAACAAGATCCTATTTGACCCACCTCCTAGAGAAATGGAAATAAAAACAAAAATTAACAAACGGTACCTAATGAGACTGACAAGATTTTTCACAGCAAAGGAAATCATAAACAAGACAAAAAGACAACCCTCAAAATGGGAGAAAATATTTGCAAATAAAGCAACTGACAAAGGATTAATCTCCGAAATATACAAACAACTCATGCAGCTCAATATCAAAAAAACAAAAAAACCCAATCCAAAAATGGACAGAAGACCTAGATAGACATTTCTCCAAAGAATATATACAGATTGCCAACAAACACATGAAAGGATTCTCAACATCACTAATCATTAGAGAAATGCAAATCAAAACTACAAAGAGGTATCAACTCACACTGGTCAGAATGGCCATCATCAAAAAATATACAAACAATAAATGCTGGGAAGGGTGTGGAGAAAAGGGAACCCTCTTGCACCGTTGGTGGGAATGTAAATTGATACAGCCACTATGCAGAACAATATGGAGGTTCCGTAAAAGACTAAAAATAGAACTACCTATATGACCCAGTATTCCCAGTACTGGGCATATACCCTGAGAAAACCATAATTCAAAAAGAGTCATGTACCACAATGTTCATTACAGCACTATTTATAATAGCCAGGACATGGAAGCAACCTAAGTGTCCATCAACAGATGAATGGATAAAGAAGATGTGGCACATATATACAATAGAATATTACTCAGCCATAAAAAGAAATGAAATTGAGTTATTTGTAGTGAGGTGGATGGACCTAGAATCTGTCAGACAGAATGAAGTAAGTCAGAAAGGGAAAAAGAAACACTGTATGCTAACACATATATATGGAATTTGAAAAAAAAAAAAAAAGGTCCTGAAGAACCTAAGGGCAGGACAGGAATAAAGACGCAGATGTAGAGAATGGACCTGAGGACAAGGGAAGGGGGAAGTGTAAGCTCTGACGAAGCGAGAGAGTGGCATTGACATATATATACTAACAAATGTAAAGTAGATAGCTAGTGGGAAGCAGCTGCATAGCACAGGGAGATCAGCTCAGTGCTTTGTGACCACCTAGAGGGTTGGGATAGGGAGGGAGGGAGGGAAGTGCAAGAGGGAGGGGATATGGAGATATATGTATACATATAGCTGATTCATTTTGTTATAAAGCAGAAACTAACACAACATTGTAAAGCAATTATATTCCAATAAAGATGTTAAAGAGATGTCATTAATAAAGTGGAAGGACAACCATAGACTGGATTGAGAAAAAATTTTCAATTCATATATCTCATAAGGGATTTATGTCTAGACATAAAAAAAACAAAACTCCTGTGTCTCAACAGTAAGACAAACAACCCAATTAATACATGAGTACAATACCAAATAGACTTTTCACTAGAGAAGATATATGAAGGGCTAATAAGTACATGAAAAGATGCTCCACATCATTAGTCATTAGGGATATGCAAATTAAAACCACCTGAGATACCACTTCCTATGCAGTCAAATGGCTATAATAAAATGGAGACAAAAGCAAATGTTGGGGAGAATGTGGAGAATCTGGAACTCTCACACATTGCTGGTAGAAATGTATACTGGTGCAAGTGCTTCAGAACACAGGTTTTCAGTTTCTTATAAAACTACCCTATATCCCAGCAATTCCACACCTATGTATCTACCCAAGAAAAATGAAAATATGTACACAAAAGGACTTTTTAATGAATGTTCATAGCATTTTTATAACACGGAAGCCCCAATCTACATTAAAATATCCGTGTGAGTACATAAACAAAATGTGGTCTATCTATATACTGGAATACTCTTCAGTAATAAAAATAATTGAAGTACTTATATATGTTACAACACGGATGAACCTCAAAAATATTATGCTAAGTCAAAAAAATCCAGAAACAAATGATTACATATTGTATAATTCTCTATATATGAAACATCCAAAAGAGGCAAGTCTATGGAGATATAAAGCAGATCAATGGTTGCCTGGAACTCAGATTGGGAGCAGGAATTGACTATAAACAGGCAATGGGAGTCGGGCAGAGGGGGTCCATGGGGACTTGTTGGGGTGATGAAAATGTTTTAAAACAAGATTGTGGTAATTTTTGAACATCTGTATAAATTTACTAAAAATCATCAACTTGTACTCTTACAATGGTTGAATTCTATGAATTTTATACCTCAGTAAAGCTGTTAAATAAAAATGACCAGCACAGAATGGAAAGTGGGAGGTATAGATGAATCAAGTTGGGCAAGCTATTGATAATTTTTGCCGCTGGATGATGGGCAATGAGGGATTATACTTTTCCTTTTCACTCTTTGTGTACATTTGAAATTTTCAAATAAAAAGTGAAAAAGAAACGATTATAAAAAAATTGCAGCCAATAGTTAAATTTCATCGAACACATTTATAGTGGAGTTTACAGAACAAGTAAAGCAAATACAGAGTGAGCAAAATTAAAAGGACAAAGATTTAGAGCCTAGAGAGAGAATGGTGTTCCTGACATTGTTGGAAAACCTCCCTTTATGCTCTAGAGGGAGACAACGGACAAGAATCATGGACCCTCAAGGACAGCCTTCCACTGAGCCCTGGAAGGTGATGTCATTTATGAAAGTGCTTTTCCTCTGGTCCTCTCTAACACTGATAGGGCATGGGGGGGTGGGGGGAGGGAGGGGATGGACAGAAAAATAAACTCTGTCACTTTGTTCCTCCTCCCAGGAAACTTCAGACTCCCTCTAATGTTTCTGTCTATACAACAGGTCCCGAGTATGCTCAGCATCATTCTGGTGTCCTATTATATATTTACGTGTTAAGCCTCTCTCAAAGATCCCACAGTGGGACGGTTCTGAATATTTCATAGCACAGGGGACAATTTAGGCTAGAGACATCCATCATCAAGGATAATCTGGTATGTACCCAAAACGTAATTGCTGGTGGAGAGTTTCTCTATGCATTCCTGTGTCCCTTACCAAACAGTAAATATTCGGAATTGGTTACACATCCTGAGCAAGTGGCCTTTATTCACATGTCCATTTGTTCACCAGATTATACCAATATAAATGGAGAGGCTCCTTTCATTTACATTACTGTCTGGCAAAATCTTAGCTTATAATAAATGACTGGTTATACAAATTATTGAACAATTGAAAATAGAATAGCATGGAGTCTTTATAAAATTTTAATTTTCTTATGTTTTTATTTTTTGAAGATACAATTGACATAAAGTTTAAGGTGTACAATGTGCTGATTTAACACATTTATAGATTACAATATGATACCACTATAGCATTAGCTAACATCTCCATCACATCATATATATATATGTGTGTGTGTGTGTATACATATATATATATATGTGTGCTTTTTGTGGTGAGAACATTTAAAATCTAGTCTATTAGCAACTTTGAAGTATGTAATACAGTATCATTGACTTAATCACGATTCTGTGTATTAGATCTCCAGAACTTATTTACCTTCTAAATGTAAGTTTGTACCCTTTAACCAACAGCTGTCTAACTTTCTCACCCTCCAGTCCCCTAGTAGCCACCATTCTACTCTATGTTTCTATGACTTTGGCTTTTTTAGATTCCACGTATAAGTGATATACAGTGTTAGTTTTCCTCTGTCAGACTCACTTAACATAATGCTCTCAATATCCATCCATGTTGCTGCAAATGGCAGGATTTCCTTCTTTCTCATGATTGAATAATATTCCATTCTATACATGTATTGGGTTGGCCAAAAATTTCATTTGGGTTTTGTTTTTGATGTGTCCTCTCTTGGTGTCATATCCAAAAATATTGTTGCCAAGACCAAAGCCAAAGATGTTTTACCTATGTTTTTTTCTGGGAGTTTTATGGTTTCAGTTCTAATGTTTAAGTCTTTAATCTACTTTGAGTTGATTTTTATGAGTGTTTCAATTAGGAGTCCAATTTCATTTTTCTGTATGTGGTCATTCAGCTTTCCCATAAATTCTTGAAGAGACCATTCTTTCCCCATTGAGTATTCTTGCCTCCTTTGTCAAGTATTAGTTGACCATATATTCAAGGGCTGATTTCTGGACTCTCTATTTGGTTCCTTTGGTCTATATATCTATGCTTATCATGTAGTCATTTTTTTAACAAAATGAGTCATACCAATATGTACTAATATACAATTATATCACATATTTTATCAAGTCAAAAGGCAAGACGCAGAAAATATTTGTGTATATGTGTGTCTTTGTCTGTGTATGTGTTTTTATGTATACATACTTAGGGAGAAAACAGATTACAGATTAAAACAGTATGAGTTGGGAAAGTGGGCAGGCACAAGAATATAAAGACCCTTGTATGTCCCCACTAATGACTGTACTTGACCCTACAGGTATACTTTTGGGGAAGACAGCTGAATATTAGTGGGAAGAAAACAATTTCATTTCTGTTGTGTCTGCATTCAGTTATTTTTAATGCATGTAATATTTGCTCAAACAATAAAAAAATTAAATTCAAAAGTAATATGTTACGATTGGGTTTATATTCTGATTTCTGAAAGTACTGATTTTTACAAACTTCTGTACTAACAGCCTTTGGAATTAACATCTACTAGTTAAGTAATTAAATTGAGAATAGTACCTTTAATATGGCCATATTATTCCCATTGTTTATTGCTTTTGGTCATATGTACAAAATAATCTGCTTATGATTGACTAAAAGAAAAAACAGTATACATTAACATAGACTTTAATTCTTATCTTCTGTATTATGTTTATTTTTAGAGTAAGGAGGGTCTTGAAGCTCTCTGGACAACTACCTTAATTTCAGATTTTGCATCTTATTTTGAAGTTATGCAAAAATGAAACTTTCTTATTATCCTTTTAACCAAACATAGTTAATGGTCTCTTCTGAATGCCTATCCAAACTCTTCCTATAATTTAAGCTTTTTCTTATTCTGTCTCTTCTCAAGAAGGAGAAAAAAAAGACTAGTCATCACCTTTATAAAACTCTTCAAATAGTCACAGTGGGTTAACATCCTTCTTGTCTCTAAACTGATCTATACAAACTCATTATATCTTTCCTCATAAGAATCTAGCTGTTAGCCCTTTAAGTACTTTGGTCATGCTTTCTGATTTATTCAAACCTTTCGTAAAAAATCAACTATCAGAATTGCAAAGCTGGGTTCACTGCTGCACTCATATAAGACTCAAATCCAATTCTGTTGATGCTACAAATGTCAAGATGATTTTAAATTATTTTGTATTGGGGCCATATTATGTAATCCCAACTTGGTGATAGGATCTATATATATATATATATATATATATATATATATATATATATATATTTTTTTTTTTTTTTTTTTTTTTTTTTTTTTTTGGTGGTACGCAAGCCTCTCACTGTTGTGGCCTCTCCCGTTGCGGAGCACAGGTTCCGGACGCGCAGGCTCTGCGGCCATGGCTCACGTGCCCAGCCGCTCTGCGGCATGTGGGATCTTCCCGGGCCATGGCACGAACCCGTGTCCCCTGCATCGGCAGGCAGACTCTCAACCACTGCGCCACCAGGAAAGCCCTCAATCAATATTTTTTATATCCAGTAAACACCTATTGAAATTCTACTGTGTGCCAAACAATATAAATATAAGGTTCCTTTAAAGAGTATAAGAGACACTGAAATAAAAAGTTATACACAATATGAGAAGAGGTTTAGTACAGGAGTACACATACCATAAGCAGTGAAAGGACAAAACATCTCATTCTGTCATAGTTTGGAGAGAGGGATAGTAGAGATTCATAGAGAAAATATCGCTTTGGTTAAAATTTGAAAAACAAAGGAAACGTTAGCAAGAAAGAAATACATTCAAAACAAAGGGCTTATAAAATATAAAAAGACAAATTTGAGTAGCTACAAATAAAAACAGTATGTTGGGGCTAGAAAAATGGCAGAATGCATGGCTGGAAAAGAAGTAAGAGACTAAATTATTGTGAATTACTGAATGAAATCAGTAGGGATAACAATGTGATATGCAACAGATTATAAAATTATTTATGTAGAAAACTCAACAGGATTAGCTAACTGCTTTTGTCTGAGGTGTAAAAAATACACACACACACACACACACACATGCAGAAAGGCTAAATAATTTGTGTGTTTTCTAAACTACTTTATTAAGGTATGATTGACATATGGAAAGCAGTACACATTTAATGTACACAACTTGATGAGTTTGGAGATAAGTATAAACCTGTGAAACCATCACCATAATCTATGCCATAAACATATTAAACACCCCCAAAAGTATTCTCCCACCTTATTATTACTAACATTTTTGTGATAAGAATACAACATGAGACCTACTATCTTAGCAAACTTTTAAGTATACAATACAGTATTGTTAACTAGAGGCACTGTGCTGTACAGTGGATCTCTAGGACTTATTCATCTTATATCACCGAAACTTTACACATTTTGACTAATACTTTCCCATTTCCTCCTTCCCCCCACTCCTGGAAATCACCATTCTACTCTGCTTCTATGAGTTTGACTATTTTGGATTCCTCATGCAGCTACTGTGGAAATATCCAATGAATGGATAAAGAAAATGTGGTATATACGTACAATGGAATATTATTCAGCCTTAAAAAATGTTTTCATTTGTGACAACATGGATGGACTGGAAGACATTACACTAAGTGAAATAAACCAGACACAGAAGGACAAATTTGTATGTTTTTTTTGTTTGTTTGTTTTTTTTGCGGTACGCGGGCCTCTCACTGTTGTGGCCTCTCCCGTTGCGGAGCACAGGCTCCGGACACGCAGGCTCAGCGGCCATGGCTCACAGGCCCAGCCGCTCCGCGGCATGTGGGATCTTCCCAAACCGGGGCACGAACCCGTGTCCCCTGCATCGGCAGGCGGACTCTCAACCACTGCGCCACCAGGGAAGCCCTGTATGTTTTTAAAACTGTTAAATATCGGAGTTGAAATTCGAATGTCTATCTAATTTAAAGCATAATTTATTTCTTGTAACATGCTGCCTCTGATCCTAACTGGATATAAAGTGTCTCCCCCACTTTGCTATAACATTTCTTTCAGATTTGTATTTCCTTAATACCATTTTAAATATACTGTGTCTTTCCTACACCATCTCCAATCATTTTTCCATTACCTACAGAAAAATCTGCACCACAGAATAAATTCATAGCCTGATATCCATGACTCTCCATAATCTGTCCAAAAACTTTTACTACTCATATTCCTATTTCATTGTTCACATAATCAAAATTTGTCTTTCTAGTTAACCTGTTCTAAAAGTTGTTTCCCATTTCCATGCCTTTTTATTAAAGCAGTCCTTTCTACTTTGAATGTCCTGACTCTCATACATACCTATTAGAAATCCTTCTCACTCACTAAGGACTTCAACTCTAATGCACCCACTTTTATTGAACCTTTTTGACTGATCTATTTTAAAGTGATCTATGTGTTTGTGTGTGTGTATACATATGCATTATATAACAGAAGAAAATACATTGTTTTTTGAATTAATAAACATTTTAATTATAAAATTATAGTTTTATTTTAGTTTTATTTAATTAATAAAATTATATTTTCAAACCCAATTATTATCTAATGTCCAGGACTTTCTGAATTCCATTGCTTTCTTTTCAATTTTAGGAACCTATACTATAATTAATGGGCACATCTTTTTTTTTCCCTTACATTGGTAATAGAACAGAAACTTTGTTCTGAAAGACTATACTCCCTAAACAACCAGCTATCAGAAAGTGATTCAGAAATGAAAAAAGAAGCTATCATTTTTGCATTATTGGAATATTAAAATAAAGCTGTTTCTTAATGTTCAAAAAATATATAATAGTAACTTAGGAAACTACATATTTGCAGATGTGTCTTAGAAATAGACCACTGATACGTTCGTAGATATATTGAAAATACCTTTTAAAATGCAGCTCTTTTGTTATATTAATTCACAACAAATAGTTTCTGTGGCTTGTACTTTCTATATGGAAAACTATAACATATTAATGATAAATTATGGCAAAATTTCATTATATCTATTGATAAAGAATAGCTTGCTCTGTGTGAATGAGTGTAGCTACAGTAGATACTATTGGGTGCCAATCCTCAAGTGTTTATGAAATCTTCTATGCCGTCTGAATCCTAAAATATTCTGGATCTATCTCTTTCCAATGTGACTTGGATAAATACTGATTTGCCTAAGCCAATTTTTCAGTTCCTTTCCCAGTGACTGAATCACAGAAAACCACATGAACTGCTGGAGGGCTTCCAACAGAAGTTCCTTCAAGCTTAGAAAGACACTGAAAAAAATGTTTTTTCCATTCTTGTCTCTGAACTTTGGTGTAGGATCATATGATATTTAGGGTGTCATTTCATGAGTATGAATATACTCATGCCATATACTGAATATAGCCGAGGAAGTATACTGAAGATAGCAGAGGAAAATATGGAAAGACAATTCTGGAACTTGGTGACTTGTTCAACTACTTACTTGCCTAATTTTAGATCCATCTATCCTTAGGACTTTTCATTTAAGTCATTTTCACTTGGGCTTTCTATTTCTTCTAGCAAAAATTTCCTCCTTGAAAAGAGAACTTGGATTAAACATGTGTGCAGTACACTTGATTCTACACACTTCTGCCTCCTCCAAACAAAAAGGAAAAACAAAAGACAGGGAGAAAGATGGAGAGTGGGGGAGAGAGTGAAATAACCGAAGAGGGAACTCTGCCTGTCATTTCCTTTCATGAGCTATGGCCTGGAATGAATATCAGATGAGAAATATGAATCCATTTTTCTTTCCACTGGGTCTCAGCGTCCTTGTGTCAGTCTTATTATGGGCAGCCAGCTCCTCTGAGTGTGATTTTAATATTTGGTGCATATTTTTTTATACTTCATGGCCCTTAAATGTAAGTCAACCACTTCATTTGGTGCTTTTGAAATAAAAAGAGTATTCTCCAACACTGGAGGAAAACCTGGCTTTTCCGGGTTTATTGAAAAATGGCACTCTCCTCTTCTACCTAGGTAAGAGCTCTGATTGATGTGAATCTGATTCGATAATACAATCCCATGTGTTAGCTTACTTACAAATCTTTTCACTGTGTTCAGAGGACTTTTGACAGCAGTAGGGTCATTATTATTATTCAGTTCTTTGTGTACCACTATATGACAGGCACCATGCTAACCTCTTTGCTTAGATTATCCCATTTAAGTTTCACAGCCATCCTAGGAGGTGTAGTTGGTAACCCACCCTTATAAAAGGAGTGACCAGCTAAATTGAAGAATCTTGAGTTTCAGAGAGATCAGCCCATTTAGCTAGGGTTGTAATAATTACTAAGTAGTTAGCTATAAGAAAGCATATAATTTACTTTCTTCAATAGTTAGGAATAAAAGTAGCACTAAGAAAGTCAACCACTGATTGGCATTCAAATCAAACTGTTTTCTACTGGTGCAACTTTTTTGTCTTTCCCCTTATAGGAGTTAGGGGGATACTAGCTGATTTTATGTCATCCTGAACCCAGGGAGCCGAAGGGAAAAATATATTCTGATGTGTTATTGTTATAATTTCATTAAACCTAATATTTCATGGGCTTTTAGACAATAATATGCTTAACCTGTCCATTATTATAAATATCAAATTATTAAGGCAAAAATGGTTGATGCGCAAAAACAGGCATTGGAAAGACAAATAGCAAATTTTGTGTGAATGTGTGTGCGTATATATCTACATATGTATGTGTTAACTGTGTTAACATTTAAAATATTTTTAGATGATTACTACAGATCCCAAATATTTTCACTACAAAACAAAATTTTACGTGAGCATAAAAAAGGAAATGTTGCTTTTCCTAGGTTGCACCTACAAGTAACCCACGTATTGACTGCTTTTGGGCAGATTTTTTTTTTCTTTTAGGTGTCTCAAATGGCACAATCAATCAAATTGACTATACAATGATCCCGAATAGCCATTAAGAAACAACCTTCAGGTGAAATGCTTTGACCTTTATGAAACTTTACAGATTGGCTTCCCTAAGGATCAATTTCTGACCCTACAATTTACCTTGAAAGTAGACACGCTGAGGCACTCTATCAATGTAAAGTTTCATTGAAGTCTTTCACTTTCCTAAGAGTTATATGCAACATCACTTATCATTTTCTTTCCGTGGAACAGCACCTCACTCCCAACACCTTCAAAATCTATGAGAATTAATTCCACTATAACTCCATTTTTTTAAAAAAATGGATTAAAAGATATGTGTTTATAGTTTTTAAAATAAAAAGCTACATGGCAGCTCTCCGTTAGCTATTATGGTTCATATGCACAACTCTATGTCAGGCAAACATACATTATATTAGAATTCAAGAATAACATTAGAACACAAACAAATTCACAATACCCATGTACAGCTGGGGCAAACTGGTTACTCAACCATCTTTGGAAGTGTAATAAGTACATGATGTTGGTGTATAAAGGGCATCATTCTCCGTACTATGGTAAGAATACTACCAGAGAGTTGGGATTGCAAAGAACAGAAATTGATTCTGAATAGCCTCAAGAGAAATTAGTTGGGAAGGACTCTGGTAGACTACAGAATTCAGAGAAGATCTAGAAAATCAACCTGTGTCAGGATCCAAATAGAGTTAGTAAAAAATTAGCCTGCTGCCAAGGAGTAATCTCACTGTGCTGCCACTGACGACACCATGTCACTCTGGTCAGCTCCTGACAGTGTTAAACACTGCGTACTCTCAGTACTTTAAAATGCACATGTGGATGCGCCACTCAGTTACAGCCATAGCTGAAATCACAGTCTGACTCTGGACCTTTGTTTCAACCCCTCAAGAATTAAAGTATAAGACATATGAATCTCATTCACCATGTTTGGATCATGCACCAGGTGCTAGACCAGAGAGAAAGGAAAAGAAATACATAAGACATCCCCTTGGATCCTATAGTGGAAGGGACTACCAAGGTTATTAGGGTTCATGAAAGCTGAAATTGAGATTAGTTAATGGTGAAGATACACCCTATACAGTTATTTCCAAAATAAGTAAAAAAAGTGGAATGGTACAAGTCAAAATGGACATTTTCCACAAGGTTCCAGAGTAAGGATTCCATTTGAGATGGCACATGGTATTAGATAAACGCTGACGTAGTTTAATTCAAACATTAAATTAAAAAAATAATACTTGCCTTAAATATTTACAGGAAATAGAGTATGCTTTACAACCTATTCTGTGAAATGGGTATAAGCCTCATTCCAAAATATTACGAAGATTTTAAAAGAAAAAATTAGAGACTAATATTCCTTGTGAGTATAATCACAAAAAAATCATTAATAAAATATTACCAAATTTAACCCAACAATATATAAAAAGTGTATTACATCATGACCAGTTGGATCTCATCTCAGGACTACAAAGTTAGTTTAACATTTGAAAAGCAGTCAAAGTAATTAATGGCATTAAAGGAGTAAAGGGAAAAACTATATGCTCACCTCAACAAATACAGGGAAAGCATTTGACAAATGCTCTGAGCACTTGAACACCACCAGCCTGACACCCTTCCCTGGCCTCCACTGCTGCGTACATGCCTTAGGGAAGACTGTGCAGCCATGAGAGAGCACCCTGACAGCCAGAGCCCCTGAAGCTGCTTATGAGCCCAGATCAAGTCCTCTCTTCTGTCACTGGCCTGCACCACTACACTCACTTACAGCTAGGCCCTCTAGCTGTACATCTACTTCATCCCTACCCATACTCTCCAACAAAATCCCCATCACCAGCCTCCATTGCCATGCACCCCATAGCCATGATAGTGCACACCAAAAGCCGTGGCGCCCCACAGCTGCCAGTGTGCTTGCAGTTAGCTCCAGCCTTTGCTGCCTGCCCTGACCCCACCATCACATATGCGTACATCTGTAACCAGCCCCTGCCACTACACAGGAACACGCTGCTGGCTTCTGCATCAGGGTGTGTGCACACCACTGGCTCTAGTCACCATTGTTTTCTGTCCTGGTCACTAGTCACTGGACCTGCAGGTACAGATGGGGAAACCAACAGCCCTTGCTGCCAATATGGATGCCCGTAGTGCTCTCTAAGGACCACACATTGTCAATGCTGTAGAATCCAGAGACCTGAGCCAAAGAGACATAATGCTCGCATGAACCTGTTGCCACTAAAGACCCATGCACTTGCACCCTACATCACTAGACATTATGATAAAACTTCAGGTCAATATCCCTTATGAACATAGAGGCAAAAATTCTAAAGAAAATATTAGCAAATTGAATTCAACATCATATTAAAATAATCATATACCATGGTCAAACTGGATTTATTCCTGAGATGTATGAGTGGTTCAACATATGCAAATCAATAAATGTGATACACCACATTAATAGAATGAAAGACAAAAATCATATGATTAACGCAAAAGCAGAAAAAGCATTTGACAAAATTCAACACCCTTTCATGATAAAAATTCTCAATAAATTAGGTATAGAATGACTGAACCTCAACATAATAGATAGAAGCTGTGTATGAAAAGTACACAACTTACACCGTACTCAGTGGAAAAGATTAAAAGCATTTCTTCTAAGATCAGGAACACAAAAAGTGTGCCCACTCTCACCACAGGAATCTATTCAACATAATACTGGAAGTCATAGCCATAGCAAGCAAGCAAGAGAAAAAGAAAGAAAAGAAAAGGCATCCCCATTGGAAGGAACAAGTAAAATTGTCTTTTTTCAGATTATATGATGTTAATGCATAGAAAATCTTAAAGACTGCACCAAAAATACTGTTAGAATTGATCAACAAGTTTAGTAAAGTTGTAAGATACAAAATCAACATTCAGATTAGTTGTACTTCTGTACACTAGCAATGAGATATCTGAAAAAACTAAAGAAAACAATCTCATTCACAATTGCATAAAAATAATTAAATACTTAGGAATAAATCTAACCAAGGAGATGAAAGACCTGTACACTGAAATGTACAAAACTCTGATGAAAGAAACTGAAGAAGTCACAACAAATGGAAAGATTTCTGTGTTCATGAATCAGAAGAATTACTATTGTTAAAGCATCTATTCTGCCCAAGTGATTTATAGATTCAATGCAATTCCTATCAAAATTCCAGTGACATTTTTTTTACAGAAAAAGAAAAAGCAATCCTAAAATACATATGGAACTGCAAAGACCGTGAACAGTGAAAGCAATCTTGAGAGAAAAGAACAAAGCTAAAGGTGTCATACTTCCAAATTTCAAACTACACTACAAAGTTATACTAAACAGAGCATATGGTACTGTCATAAAGAGACACAGGCAAATGGAAGATAATCAAAATAAACTCTTACATATGTGGTCAACTAATATTTGACTAGGAAGGCAAAATACTCAATGGCGAAAGGGTAGTCTCTTCAGTAAATTGTGTTCATAAAACTAGATAACCAAATGCAGAAAAATGAAATTGGACCTCTATCTTAACCACTCATAAAATTAACTCAAAGTGGATTAAAGACTTAAGCACTAGAAATGAAACCATAAAATTCCCAGAAGAAAACATAGAACAAAGTTCCTTGACACCAAAACTACAGGCAACAAAAGCAAAATTCAAGTGGGACTATATCAAACTAAAAGACTTCTACTCAGCAAAAGAACAAACAAGATTTGTGGAGGAGAGGGGGAAGATGGCGGAAGAGTAAGACGCGGAGATCACCTTCCTCCCCACAGATACATCAGAAATACATCTACATGTGGAACAACTCCTACAGAACACCTACTGAAAGCTGGCAGAAGACTTCAGACCTCCCAAAAGTCAAAAAACTCCCCACGTACCTGGGTAGGGCAAAAGAAAAAAGAATAAACAGAGACAAAAGGATAGGAACAGGCCCTGCACCAGTGAGAGGGAGCTGTGAAGGAGGAAAGGCTTCCATACACTAGAAGCCCCTTCACGGGCTGAGACTGCCGGTGGCGGAGGGGGGAAAGCTTCGGAGCCGCGGAGGAGAGCGCAGCAACAGGGGTGCGGAGGGCAAAGCGGAGAGATTCCTGCACAGAGGATCAGGGCCGACCCGCACTCACCAGCCAAAGAGGCTTGTCTGCTCATCCGTTGGGGCGGGCGGGGCCTGGGAGCTGAGGCTCGGGCTTCGGTCGGATGCCAGGAGAGGACTGGCGGCGTTAACACAGCCTGCAGGGGATTAGCGCGCCACAGCTAGCCGGGAGGGAGTCCAGGGAAAAGTCTGGACCTGCCAAAGAGGCAAGAGACTTTTTCTTCCCTCTTTGTTTCCTGGCGCACGAGGAGAGGGGATTAAGAGCGCTGCTTAAAGGAGCTCCAGAAACGGTCACGAGCCGCGGCTAACAGCGTGGACCCCAGAAACGGGCATGAGACGCTAAGTCTGCTGCTGCCACCGCCAAGAAGCCTGTGTGCAAGCACAGGTCACTATCCACATATCCCTTCCGGGGAGGCTGTGCAGTCTGCCACTGCCCGGGTCCCGGGATCCAGGGACGACTTCCCCGGGAGAACGCATGACGCGCCTCACGCTGGGGCAACATCACAATGGCCTCTGCCGCTGCAGGCTCGCGCTGCACTCCGTACCCGCCCCCCCGCCCTGCCTGAGTGAATCAGAGTTCCCGAAGCCGTTGCTCCTTTAACACCGTCCTGTCTGAGCAAAGAACAGACGCCCTCCGTCCTCCGGAGACCTACAAGCAGAGGCGGGGCCCAATCCAAAGCTGAGCCCCGGGAGCTGTGCGAACAAAGAAGAGAAAGGGAAATCTCTCCCAGCAGCCTCAGGAGAAGCAGATTAAATCTCCACAATCAACTTGATATACTCTGCATCTGTGGAATACCTGAATAGATAACGAATCATCCCAAATTGAGGAGGTGGACTTTGAGAGCAAGATTTATTATTTTTTCCCCTTTTCCTCTTTTTGTGAGTGTGTATGTGTGTATGCTTCTATGTGAGATTTTGTCTGTATAGCTTTGCTTTCACCATTTGGCCTAGGGTTCTATCCGTCCGTGTTTTCTTGATTGTTTTGTTTTTTACTTTAAAATTTTTTTTCTTAATAATTATTTTTTATTTTAATAACTTTATTTTACTTTATCTTACTTTATTTTATTTTCTTGTATCCTCTTACTTCTTTCTTTCTACTTTTTCTCCCTTTTGTTTTGAGCCATGTGGATGAAAGGCTCTTGATGCTGCGACCAGGAGTCAGTGCTGTACCTCTGAGGTGGGAGAGCCAACTTCAGGACACTGGTCCACAAGAGACCTCCCAGCTCCACATAATATCAAACGGTGAAAATCTCCCAGAGATCTCCATCTCAAAACCAGCACCCAGCTTCACTCAACGACCAGCAATCTACAGTGCTGGACACCCTATGCCAAACAACTAGCAAGACAAGAACACAACCCCACCCATTAGCAGAGAGGCTGCCTAAAATCATAATAAGTCCACAGACACCCCAGAACACACCACGAGACGTGGACCTGCCCACCAGAAAGACAAGATCCAGCCTCATCCACCAGAACACAGGCACTAGTCCCCTACACCAAGAAGCCTACACAACCCACTGAACCAACTTTAGCCACTGGGGACAGACACCAAAAACAACGGGAACTGTGAATCCGCAGCCTGCAAAAAGGAGACCCCAAACACAGTAAGATAAGCAAAATGAGAAGACAGAGAAACACACAGCAGACGAAGGAGCAAGATAAAAACCCACCAGACCTAACAAATGAAGAGGAAATAGGCAGTCTACCTGGAAAATAATTCAGAATAATGATAGTAAAGATGATCCAAGATCTTGGTAATATAATAGACAAAATGCAAGACATTTAACAAGGACCTAGAAGAACTAAAGATGAAACAAACAATGATGAACAACACAATAAATGAAATTAAAAATACTCTAGAAGGGATCAATAGCAGAATAACTGAGGCAGAAGAACGGATAAGTGACCTGGAACAAAAAATAGTGGAAATAACTACTGCAGAGCAGAATAAAGAAAAAAGAATGAAAAGAACTGAGGACAGTTTCAGAGACCTCTGGGACAACATTAAATGCACCAACATTCAAATTATAGGGGTTCCAAAAGAAGAAGAGAAAAAGAAAGGGACTGAGAAAATATTTGAAGAGATTATAGTTGAAAACTTCCCTAATATGGGAAAGGAAATAGTTAATCAAGTCCAGGAAGCACAGAGGGTCCCATACAGGATAAATCCAATGTGAAACATGCCAAGACACATATTAATCAAATTGTCAAAAATTAAATACAAAGAAACATATTAAAAGCAGCAAGGGAAAAACAACAAATAACACACAAGGGAATCCCCATAAGGTTAACAGTTGATCTTTCAGCAGAAACTCTGCAAGCCAGAAGGGACTGGCAGGACATATTTAAAGTGATGAAGGAGAAAAACCTACAGCCAACATTACTCTACCCAGCAAGGATCTCACTCAGATTTTATGGAGAAATTAAAACCTTTACAGACAAGCAAAAGCTGACAGAGTTCAGCACCACCAAACCAGCTTTACAACAAATGCTAAAGGAACTTCTCTACGCAAGAAACACAAGAGAAGGAAAAGACCTACAATAACAAACCTAAAACAATTAAGAAAGTGGGAATAGGAACATAAATACTGATAATTACCTTAAATGTAAATGGATTAAATGCTCCCACCAAAAGACACAGACTGCCTGAATGGATACAAAAACAAGACCCATATATATGCTCTCTACAAGAGACCCACTTCAGACCTAGGGACACACACAGACTGAAAGGGGATGGAAAAAGATATTCCATGCAAATGGAAACCAAAAGAAAACTGGAGTAGCAATTCTCATAACAGACAAAATAGACTTTAAAATAAAGACTATTAGAAGAGAGAAAGAAGGACACTACATAATGATCAAGGGATCGATCCAAGAAGAAGATATAACAAGTGTAAATATACACACAACATAGGAGCACCTCAATACATAAGGCAAATACTAACAGCCATAAAAGGGGAAATCGACAGTAACACATTCATAGTAGGGGAATTTAAGAACCCACTTTCACCAATGGACAGATTATCCAAAATGAAAACAAATAAGGAAACACAAGCTTTAAATGATGCATTAAACAAGATGGACTTAATTGATATTATAGGACATTCCATCCAAAAACAACAGAGTACACATTCTTCTCAAGTGCTCTTGGAACATGCTCATGGAACATATCTTGGGTCACAAATCAAGCCTTGGTAAATTTAAGAAAATTGAAATTGTATCAAGTATCTTTTCTGACCACAATGCTATGAGACTAGATATCAATTACAGGAAAATATCTGTAAAAAATTCAAACACATGGAGGCTAAACAATACACTACTTAATAACGAAGTGATCACTGAAGAAATCAAAGAGGAAATCAAAAAATACCTAGAAACAAATGACAATGGAGACACAACGACCCAAAACCTATGGGATGCAGCAAAAGCAGTTCTAAGGGGGAAGTTTACAGCAATATAATGATACCTTAAGAAACAGGAAATATCTCGAATAAACAACCTAACCTTACACCTAAAGCAATTAGAGAAAGAAATACAAAAAAAACAGAAAGTTAGCAGAAGGAAAGATCAGATGAGAAATAAGTGAAAAAGAAATGAAGGAAACTATAGCAAAGATCAATAAAACTAAAACCTGGTTCTTTGAGAAGATAAACAAAATTGATAAACCATTAGCCAGACTCATCAAGGAAAAAAGGGAGAAGACTCAAATCAATAGAATTAGAAATGAAAAAGGAGAAGTAACAACTGACACTGCAGAAATACAAAGGAATATGAACGATTACTACAAGCAACACTATGCCAATAAAATGGACAACCTGGAAGAAATGGACAATTCTTAGAAATGCACAACCTGCCAAGACCGAATCAGGAAGAAATAGAAAATATGAACAGACCAATCACAAGCACTGAAATTGAAGCTGTGATTAAAAATTTTCCAACAAACAAAAGCCCAGGACCAGATGGCTTCACAGGCGAATTCTATCAAACATTTAGAGAAGAGCTAATATCTATCCTTCTCAAACTCTTCCAAAATATAGCAGAGGGAGGAACACTCCCAAACTCATTCTATGAGGCCACCAATCACCCTGATACCAAAACCAGACAAGTACGTCACTACGAAAGAAAACTACAGGCCAGTGTCACTGATGAACATAGATGCAAAAACCCTCAACAAAATACTAACAAACAGAATCCAACAGCACATTAAAAGGATCATACACCATGATCAAGTGGGCTGTATTCCAGGAATCCATGGATTCTTCAATATACACAAATCAATCAATGTGATACACCATATTAATAAATTGAAGGAGAAAAACCATATGATCATCTCAATAGATGCAGAGAAATCTTTCAACAAAATTCAACACCCATTTATGATAAAAACCCTGCAGAAAGTAGGCATAGAGGGAACTTTCCTCAACATAATAAAGGCCATATATGACAAACCCACAGCCAACATCGTTTTCAATGGTGAAAAACTGAAACCATTTCCACTAAGATCAGGAACAAGACAAGGTTGCCCACTCTCACCACTCTTATTCAACATAATTTTGTAAATTTTAACCACAACAATCAGAGAAGAAAAAGAAATAAAAGGAATCCAAATCGGAAAAGAAGAAGTAAAGCTGTCACTGTTTGCGGATGACATGATACTATACATAGAGAATCCTAACAAAGCTACCAGTAAACGACTAGAGCTAATCAATGAATTTGGTAAAGTAGCAAGATACAAAATTAATGCACAGAAATCTCTGGCATTCCTATACACTAATGATGAAAAATCTGAAAGTGAAATAAAAAAAAACACTCCCATTTACCATTGCAACAAAAAGAATAAAATATCTAGGAATAAACCTACCTAAGGAGACAAAAGACCTGTATGCAGAAAATCATAAGACACTGATGAAAGAAATTAAAGATGATACAAATAGATGGAGAGATATACCATGTTCTTGGATTGGAAGAATCAACATTGTGAAAATGACTCTACTACCCAAAGCAATCTACAGATTCAATGCCATACCTATCAAACTACCACTGGCATTTTTCACAGAACTAGAATAAAAAATTTCACAACTTGTATGGAAACACAAAAGACCCCAAATAGCCAAAGCAATCTTGAGAACATAAAACAGAGCTGGATGAATCAGGCTTCCTGACTTCAGACTATACTACAAAGCTACAGTAATCAAGACAGT
Organism: Globicephala melas; assembly: GCF_963455315.2. NCBI lineage: Eukaryota > Metazoa > Chordata > Mammalia > Artiodactyla > Delphinidae > Globicephala > Globicephala melas. The sequence goes on along the minus strand of NC_083319.1, from coordinate 77,388,950 downwards.
ATGGTACTGGCACAAAAACAAATATAAATCAATGGAACAGGATGGAAGTCCCAGAGATAAACCCACGCATATATGGTCACCTTATTTTTGATAAAGGAGGCAGGAACGTACAGGGGAAAAAGCACAGCCTCTTCAATAAGTGGTGCTGGGAAAACTGCACAGGTACATGTAAAAGTATGAGATTAGAACACTCCTTAACACCATACACAAAGATAAATTCAAAATGGATTACAGACCTTAATGTAATGCCAGAAACTATCAAACTCTTTAGGAAAACATAGGCAGAACACTCTATAACATAAATCACAGCATGATCCTTTTTGACCCACCTCCTAGAGAAATGGAAATAAAAACAAAAATAAACAAATGGGACCTAATGAAACTTAAAAGGTTTTGCACAGCAAAGGAAACTATAAACAAGATCAAAAGACAATCCTCAGAATGGGGGAAAATGTTTGCAAATGAAGCAACTGACAAATGATTGATTTCCAAAATTTACAAGCAGCTCATGCAGCTCAATAACAAAAAAAGCAAACAACTCAATCCAAAAATGGACAGAAGACCAAATAGACATTTCTTCAAAGAAGATATACAGAGTGCCAACAAACACATGAAAGAATGCTCAACATCATTAATCATTAGAGAAATGCAAATCAAAACTACAATGAGATATCATCTCACACCAGTCAGAATGGCCATCATCAAAAAATCTAGAAACAATAAATGCTGGAGAGGGTGTGGAGAAAAGGAAACACTCTTGCATTGCTGGTGGGAATGTGAATTGGTACAGCCACTATGGAGAATAGTATGGAGGTTCCTTAAAAAACTACAAACAGAACTACCATATGACCCAGCAATCCCTCTACGGGGCATATACCCTGAGAAAACCGTAATTCAAAAAGAGTCATGTACCAAAATGTTCATTGCAACACTATTTGCGATAGCCAGGAGATGGAAACAACCTAAGTGTCCATCATCGGATGAACGGATAAAGAAGATGTGGCACATATATACAATGGAATATTACTCAGCCATAAAAAGAAACGAAATTGAGTTATTTGTAGTGAGGTAGATGCACCCAGAGTCTATCATACAGAGTGAAGTCAGAAAGAGAAAGACAAATACCATATGCTAACACATATATATGGAATCTAAGAAAAAATGTCATGAAGAACCTAGGGGTAAGATGGGAATAAAGACACAGACCTACTAGAGAATGGACTTGGGGATATGGGCGGGGGAGTGGTGAGCTGTGACGGGGTGAGAGAGTGGCATTGACATATATACACTACCAAACGTAAAATAGATAGCTAGTGGAAGCAGCCACATAGCACAGGGAGATCAGCTCAGTGCTTTGTGACCACCTAGAGGGGTGGGATAGGGAGGGTGGGAGGGAGGGAGATGCAGGAAGGAAGAGATATGGGAACATATGTATATGTATAACTGATTCACTTTGTTATAAGGCAGAAACTAACACACCATTGTAAAGCAATTATACTCCAATAAAGATGTAAAAAAGAAAAAACAAACATGCTGGAGACCAACAGAATAGCTTTACAGAATTACTGACATTTAGGGGTACAAAGAGTTCTAGTAATCAGCCCCTTTTTCTTTTTAATTGAACCGATGAAATCTAAGATAGAGCATATCTCTTGCTCAAAGTCAGAGACATAAGAGATAACTGAGGCAAGAATCAGGTTTTCTCATGCCCAGTTCAAAGTTCTGCCCTTAACAACATAGTAACAATAACCGTCTTGCAGAAATCCATATGTAGGTACATATAATCTTCTCAGAAAATATTTTGGCCCTTGCTAGTGGTAGTTGTGTCTTCATTCATGAATTTTCTGTTCCATAAAATATTGAAGAGGGACCAGATGCTATATTCAGATGAAATATTTGAACAACACGTATTGCTCAAATATTTGAGTAGAATCAAATTCTACTCACACATTTGAGTAGAATCATATTATCACAGACCATCCAATCTAGAATGCAGTAAAGTGGAAAACTCGCACTGTCTTGAATGAGTAACTGGCTCATGAAGCAGGGCCACGTGAAATGGCAATTTTCACTTGAATGCAATAAAGAACTGTGTTTTGGCCTCCAATTGAAACGTGATGGAACATATTTACATTATAGCTATTACTTCGGCTTGAAGGAAATTAGAACCTACTCAGTGAATGATTGCTCAATTGGCTGAAATTTAATTTTGGAATATCCAGAATCTAAAAAACCTAATATTAAACCATTGCACACAATATGTTTTTTTCTATTCCCCCTCTCTCTCATTATGATAGTAGGTTAAAGTAATCAGGGACACATTATGGCTTTCATGGGCCCTTGGCCCTTTTGCCTTCCTAGGCCCCTTTCTCTATAAAAATATTAAAAACTTTATTTTTTAAAGTGTATTGGTATACAACACATATATTAATTACATATTACAACATTTTCTTCCACCTAAAAGGTTTTTTTCTAATGAAGTTTTTTTTAATTAAAACATTTTAATGAGTCCCTAAAATTACTCTGATGGTGAGGCACTGTGTCTACTGTAAACTGAATTTAACAGCTGAGTTAGCCTTTAGAAGACAAACATCTTTCCTTAGGAGCTACAGAAATCCCTTGGATCTCACAAATCAGCTAAGTCAGGAATGTCAACACTTGCTTAGATAGCTTCAATTTCTTATCAGTAGGAAAATTTGACTTACTTTTAAAGGCCATTTTTCATCCAAAAATGGCTCCTTAATCACCTTACTATATTCAGAGCTTAGAAATGACTAAAGAAAATCAGAGGGATCAGTTTTGCAAATAGATGTTCCTCAGTAGTAAGTGAAACTCACATGCATTAGCTCTTGTCATTCACTCTTTTTCCTAGTAAAGGCACACCTTATTTTAAGCATGAGAGGACAGTTGAAACTGCAAAAGTTATATGTATCAATAATAAAATCCACAGTACTTTGAAATAAACTTTATGCTAACATATATTTTAAACCTTATCTATCCTATAACAGGGTCATTTTATTTTATTCTATGGTACTCATGGAGGTGAGAAAGAAAAACATTCTACACATAGGATTTAGAAAGAGAGTTAAACTAATTTTGCATCACTAGGCCATCCATCAACCACATACACTCAGCAGTTCTTTTGGTCATGTCCAGATTAACGGAACCAGAAATAAGATCAATAGAATAAAGGAGAAATATAGAAGAGGAAGAATAGTGATTTGGTGTCTTTGTAGTCTACAATTGTTGGGGTTTTTTTTAGCTGTATGCGGGCCTCTCACTGTTGTGGCCTCTCCCGTTGCGGAGCACAGGCTCTGGACGCGCAGCCTCAGCGGCCATGGCTCACTGGCCTAGCCGCTCCGCGGCATGTGGGATCCTCCCAGACTGGGGCACGAACCCGTGTCCCCCACATCGGCAGGCGGACTCTCAACCACTGCGCCACCAGGGAAGCCCTACAATTGTTGTTTTATATTAATAATTGAGAGGCTTATTGTGTTCATTTACGTTGTTTTCAGTTTTTTAAAAAAACTGCAACAATGGCACTTACCTCTAAAACATTAAATATCAAAATTGGCTTCTTGAAAACTTTCAGATACTATAAGATATGCATGTGGCATATAGATAAATATGCCCAAGCTGGTTTTCTTTTGTCCTTAGATTTACATGTATCTGATTATGATCACACAACTAAAAGAGAATATGGCAGTAAATATCTGCTTTATTTTTCTATTTTATTTTCTACATTAAAATAGTCTTACAATCCTTGATAGCATTTTCAGTTGAACAGGGTGAAAATGGTGTTGCATAAAATAATCTCTGGAGGTGTTTTGGCTTTTACTCTTACAGTTACAACTTCAAATTTCCCCAGTCGCCTGTCTCATAAAAAATTTAACTGGAATCAGGTGCAGTAATAAGTTGAACTTCTGGTCAAATGACACATAGTGATTCAATCCAGAACAAAATCATATTCAATTCATTAAACTGAAGAAAGCTTTTCCATCTCTCAAAGTCCATAATATAAATCCAGAAGATATGTACTCTAAATCCAGCTGTTTCTTTGACCTTATCTTTTTGTCTTTTTTAAGACTCTGTCTGATTGGGTTATATGTGATACTCTCCCACTGAGGCAGTATCTAATGGAAGACACATCAGCAAGGAAAGGATGAAATTGAAGTAGGGAATAAAATCAGTAAAAATTACATTCCTCACTGATGAAACACCATTTAACATCTCAGTTCAAAAACTTCCATTTTGCTTTGTTTTCCTATCCATTAGGCTTAAAGTTACACATATCATTACAATGTAGCTCTTATTAAGAAGAAATGCTTTGCTTCCTTTTAATTCATCCAAGACAAATATTTTTGTGTAAAATTTTGAAATTCCAATATTGCAAAATGTACAATTCCATGCCATGCTTGCAACATGAAATAGTTTTTCACCACAATCACCATTTATCATGCTAGTGGGATAACTGAATAGCTTTGGCCTTTAAGTTATGGCCCATGTGTATAAAATGTATGCTATTATGAGGAAAACAGAAATGATGAATATTTGCAATAAAAGACAACAGAAAAACATGAGTCCTGCCACGCTGTCAGGTTAAATTTATATGTCGGATCTTTTTATGGAGAGGGAAAATGTGAATACTTACTTATTCAGTGGTAAATATTCCCCACTTGTTCTAGGGGTGCTTCTCCTATGATTTAGTGCACAATAAGCTCAGTTTTCATCAGTTGCTGGGTTTATCAACAGGTGCCCATTCTATCCCTAACGATTTTTTGTGTATTTGTTTGTTTACTTTTCTAATTTGTACCTCTAAGAAGAAATGAGGTAGTTCACCCTCAGAATCTGAAATCTTTGAAAGCTATAGGGAAAAAAGTTTGCTACAATCTCATGGGAACAGCAAAATTCCTATTGGATTTCTTTTCCATTGCTCATTTCCTCAGAAAATAGCTACAATCATTTCTTAGATTGCCTTTCTCTGGTTTGAAAGAGAAAGATTTAAATACTTGAGATCACTTACTGGTTTTAAACTGAGGAACTCCTTAAATATTATCCTCCAGAGAAATGGTAGGCTTGAATAGTTGACATGATTCCCCCAAAATTGACTGTGTTTGGATGTTTCTTTGAAGGGCATAGTCTTACATTTCTATTTAGTTTTGGTACTTTACTTCTGATTAGAATTGGCATGGACCACTTTTCTCCCTCAAATTTTCATACTGGCCGCATTAGACCCAACTGGATAATCCTAGGTATTGCAAAAAACTTAAAGGCCATATGGTTCACTTTACTATCAAGATTGAACATTGCCTCCACTACATATTCAGCAAGTCCTACTTGTATAATCAACCTGTGTAATGAACACAATCCTATCTTAATGGTTAAATATCACCTCTGTGATAACAGCTAGATAGATGTTTAATCACCCACTCCTCTATCATTACCAACACTGTGGGATACCCAAAAGATTAAATTCAAATATTTCAAATGAGAGAGAAAGAGGGAGGGTGGAAGGAAGGAATGGAGGGAGTGAGGAAAAAAAGGTTTACTGCCTTCTCTCCCTGGACAAACAGGAAGCATGCTTTAGAAAGGGATATTGAAGGGTACAAGTGTTCCTAAATTAATTGATCATATGTATACTTAAGGCCCAAACTAAGAGCCAGTCTCAGCAATGAGATGAGAATTTGGTGTATTTTAAATGCTTTAACACATAAAAGCATTCATTATAGAAAATGGTGGGAGAAAAAAATAGTATTTAACATTGGAAGAAGAGGATTATTAGACCCCATAGAACTGGATAATTCAAAAAATTAGAAAAGGGGATACAGATATAGGATGTGGAAATTCCCACAGTCTGATTATGCTGATTAATTACCTTGCATGTCATATTTGGAATTTAATATTAGCATAAATTTAGTATTAATATTTGTGTTCATGTGTGCATGTCTGTATGTATGTTCATGATATATGTATGTATCTTTAACATAAAGAAACTCTAGAAAAATCACATTATTTCTTATTCATTGAAATATTCCATTAATTTAACATGAACAAATTGGTTGTATTTTTAAATTTAGGAGATAAATACCAAGCTTTGGATCTCTCTGATTTGGATAATCTCTGACTGACACTTCTGTCAAAATTCTGGTACTTGTAGTTCACAGATCACTCAGACAGCATCACATAAAACAGTAAGTCTCATCACTGCTATACCCTTCCTTGAATTCTTAAAGGGATTAGGAAATTCGTTACCTCCATGGTAGTTTTCCCATGTTGGAGAGTACAGCCAATATGTAAACTTCACTAGAATTCAAGGAAAAGTCAACATTATCAGAGAGAACCTTCTAAGAATGAGGCCTATGGAACAAATTCAGGACATTTCCCCAGAGCAAAAAAATAGGAAAACTGTTTTCGTCATTATTTTGAATTTGCTACAAGTTACCCCAATACATCTAAAACTCACAAGACTAAGATTCTTAAAGAATTGGTATATTGTGCATAAAGGAAAGAGATATGGAATACTAAGATGTTTAGGAATATACATTACAAAAGCAAGATCAGTACAAAGAGTTGTAATTATGGCCTAGGATGTTTTTTTGAGATATTTGTGTTCAAACAGAGAATAACTTGCCATGAATAACTAGAGTCTGTCTTGGGTTCTCATTGAGTTGACCTCAAGTAGATTTGTCTGTTGTGAATCTTGATAGGATTTCCTCCTGGGGCATCAGGCTATTCTACCGTTCACCAGGCAGTTGGTTACCTTAGCATCTCCCTTGTTATACTGAGTAACCATAGAAATATAAAGTAGAACAGGATCATATTCCTCTAATCTACCCTCGTGTACAATGCAAACATGATTTTAACAACATATTGGAAAAATGGTGATCCAGTTTTTACTTCAGTGATGGGGAGCTCACACCTAACAAGGAAACACAGTCCATCACTGGATATTTCTGTATTTCTCGATGTTGGACTGAAGCATGTTTCCATGTTTATTCCATACATTAGAACTTCAGGAGCTAGACATGAAAACCATTCAGATGTCTAAAGGTGGCTATCAGTTTCCCTTCCACATCATCTCTCTCTGTTTTCCAAATCTTTCAGCAATTGTAGATGTGGTAGTTTTTGGTGTCCCTTCACTATACTTTATCTTCTCCTCTAGATAAGCTCCAATTAGTAACTTGATTACAAAATATACCCTCCTGCAAGTACAGAAACATCTCACTATCTAGTAGTGGACAGATAATTTTTGCACTATCCAAAAGAGAATATACCTGTTAGTTCAGGGATCTGGAAACAAAGAAGTGAATTTTCATTTTGATTCTGCCATTCACATTGCATTTGACTTGAGGAAAACTCCATATTATCCAAAAGATGATAGGAAATTATTAAATTTATGATAAGGTATTATATTAAAGCTCTTTGACATTCAGGGATAAATCATGTCAAATAGTTACAAAGTAATGATGGTAAAGGTAATGATTTCTATTCAGCTTTTGAAGGAAGAATTTAAAACAGTGTCAGCAAGTTGATATCAGTGTTCCTTTCAAGTAGACAGAAATTGTTGCCAAAATTTTAGGAGCTCTGCTTGATGAATTTCTTGTCTAGGAGCCTAGCATATATTGAGATTCTGAAGGATACTTTCATTGATTGCTGTTTTAAATGTTAATTTCACTGGGTTTGCATTTCCCATTTCCACCTCTTTTTGCTACTTCAGTTATAACACTGAACTCATTTACAATTTATTGTTAACTTTATTAAATTTTCATGAAATGACAGTAAAATTGGTTAAGCCATGGAGACAACTTAGTTTGCTAGAGTTTCCCATTTTCTGATCAGGTGAAATATCTCTATAAAAATCCTTTGCACCAAACACTTAACACCACATATTAAGTAAATATAATGCATGCTTATGTTGCTTTAACTAATATCTGTGTTGTTAAGTAATATCCGAGGACAATCTCATATGAGCTCTAATCTCACTGAAATAGAAAAATACTAAGAAAAGCCAACTAAGGTTAATACAAGTCGCTTCTACTCCACAAATCGCACATCCTTCACAATACAGTGAAAGTGATATTTCTAAATTACAAATTTGGTTATATAAGTCCTTTGTACAAACCTCTAAAGAACAATGTTTAAAGTCATGTCTATGGATATTTCATCTTCAGAGATGAAAGAAGAGAATAGATGACAGCCTGCATACAGAAAATTTCAGCAAGATTACTGTTTTCCCTGACTAAAGACAAGTAAAAGTCATACTGAATTTCTTTCATTTTGAACAATTTAATTAGAGCAAAATTTGTTCTGCACAAGAATGTTTTCAACTTCATTATTAATGGCTACCCAAGCAAAACAGAACAGATCAATCCACTGGAATTGGCACGTATCTTTCTGAATGAATCTTGAGAATAAAAAAGCCAGTGAGAATTAAGGAACACCGGCCTTTTCAATACAATGGTCTCATAGGAGACAAACCATTGAAACACAGACCTTGCTTGAAGAGGACCAGGAGAATTAGACATTATTAAGCATACTGATGTGCACATCTTGCATGTTTGGAATCTCTGAAATAATTCCCATTTTGAAGAGGCAACAAAAATTGGGACACAGAAAAATATAAGACAAGTGCCACAGGAGTCACTAAAAGAATACCCAAGATCTATAACATCAATCTAGGGCACTAATAGATCATTATCTAAACTCTGAGTCCAGCTTTGGGCATACGGTTGGAAGACTTAGGAGAACAGGCAAATTGTACCCCTACGCACAATTGCAGACATGCTTTGCTTAAACACCTAATGTTAAGTGTACTCAATTTTAACCCTCAGTTCTTTTAGCTGTCTTAGAAGTTATATGCAGTAAATGCCTATGCATAATACCCTTACAAGACATATCCAAATCCTAATTCCTAGAACCTGTAAATATGCTAACTTTTATGGCAAAAGGGTTTTTTGCCAGTGTAATTAAGTTAACAATCTTGAGATAAAGAGATTATCCTGGTCCTTATAAGTAAGAGGAAGGGAGGAGGCTCAGAGCCAGACACACCTGAAGATGCTACAATCTTAGCTTTGAAAATGGAAGAAGGGATTAGTTGTCAAGGAATTCAGGCAGTCTCTAGAAGTTGGAAAAAACAAAGGGACAGATTTTCTTTTATAGCTACCAGAAAAAAACATACACATACAGCCCTGCAGACATTTTAATTGTAGCTCAGTGAAACCCATTTTACAATTCTGTAGGCCAGAAGTCTAAGATAATAAATTTGTGTTATTTTAAACCATTATGTTTATTATAATTTGTTACAGTGGCAATATAAAACTAACATAATGGTATAACATCACTGACAAGATGAAGTCCAAACTTTCTACCATAAACTTCAAGTCCCTCCAGGCCCCCATCCTACCAATTTCTTTATTCACATCTTCCAATACCCTCTGATAAGCACTTACTCTCTAATAATATTAAACTACTTGTACTTCCTAGGTTTTATTTTTTAAATTAAACTTTATATTTCGAATTGTAGGTTCACATGGGATTGTAAGAAATAATACAGAGAAATCCACTGTATTCTTTGCCCAGTTGTTTCAAACTTTTTATACTATAATCTTCCAGAGTTATAGTACAGTACCACAAACAACATACTGACATTGATACAGTCTGAGGACTAAAACTCCCTCTTGAAGGTAGTAAAGCACAAAGATAAAACTTGGACACTTGATGACCTTGTAAGCTTCTCAACTAAACTACTCTGGAATTAACATCCTACTTCTAGGCTTCTTCTTACATGAGATAATAAATTCTCTTCTTATTAAGGCCATTTTTAATATTCAGTTTTCTATTATTTGCAACCTAAAGCATCCTAATGCTTCAACTTTTAGCACTGTGTTAACCTATCTCTCTAGTGCAGATAGGTAATACAAAAATGACATTTTATAAAAAAGTGCAGTTGAGAAATGCTTGCCAGTGGTCGCAACTTAACTAAGAGACGTGAAGTCACAAGGTAAATCACTGTCACCAAAATTGGAGAGACCAACAAGTGAATACAAAGAATCATAACTTACCAGAGCAGAAATCACAAGTTGAAACCTCTGCAGCAATCAGTGCCGTGGTAGGGAAACCAGAACTGTAATTGATACATTGCAGGAGGCTCAGTGTAGACAACCCTGAGAGTAAAAAATTCCAAAGAACTCATTCATGGGGTGGGGGGAACTTTTGTGGGTTCCACCTTCTAGACTTGTACCAGGTTCTCACAAGAGCATCAGAGAAAAATCCCCTGCTGCTGCTGTAAGAGGCAGGGAAGATCCACCATTTTGAAATACCCCAGAGCGTTCTGTTCTTCTTAACGAGGTCTGCCCTCAAGAGAAACTATTTAACCAGAGCCTAAACTGCAGGTGTTTTATCAGAACTTAACTGACCTTGGGGGAAATACCCAACCTCAGCTGACTCTAATCTTCCACAGGGTTAAAGGGAAATACCCCACTCCAGACCCACCTAGCCTTCCATGTGGGAGAAGGAAAATACACATCTTCAGTTCACTCTGGCCATCCTGTCCCACCTAAGGTTCTGGTGAGGGAAATGAAAATCACTGGTGAAGTTCATGGTCCAGGCACAGGCTTCCTGGAAGATTGGGACCTACTCATAGGACTATAGAAAGCTTCACCTTCCCCAACATCTTACCACCACATTACTACAGGCCTATTTACGACAGTTTCTTTTACTCAGTATATCATGCTCAAATATCAAGAAAAAGTTACAACCTAAAGCATCCTAATGCTTCAACTTTTAGCACTGTGTTAACCTATCTCTCTAGTGCAGATAGGTAATACAAAAATGACATTTTATAAAAAAGTGCAGTTGAGAAATGCTTGCCAGTGGTCGCAACTTAACTAAGAGACGTGAAGTCACAAGGTAAATCACTGTCACCAAAATTGGAGAGACCAACAAGTGAATACAAAGAATCATAACTTACCAGAGCAGAAATCACAAGTTGAAACCTCTGCAGCAATCAGTGCCGTGGTAGGGAAACCAGAACTGTAATTGATACATTGCAGGAGGCTCAGTGTAGACAACCCTGAGAGTAAAAAATTCCAAAGAACTCATTCATGGGGTGGGGGGAACTTTTGTGGGTTCCACCTTCTAGACTTGTACCAGGTTCTCACAAGAGCATCAGAGAAAAATTCCCTGCTGCTGCTGTAAGAGGCAGGGAAGATCCACCATTTTCAAATACCCCAGAGCGTTCTGTTCTTCTTAACGAGGTCTGCCCTCAAGAGAAACTATTTAACCAGAGCCTAAACTGCAGGTGTTTTATCAGAACTTAACTGACCTTGGGGGAAATACCCAACCTCAGCTGACTCTAATCTTCCACAGGGTTAAAGGGAAATACCCCACTCCAGACCCACCTAGCCTTCCATGTGGGAGAAGGAAAATACACATCTTCAGTTCACTCTGGCCATCCTGTCCCACCTAAGGTTCTGGTGAGGGAAATGAAAATCACTGGTGAAGTTCATGTTCCAGGCACAGGCTTCCTGGAAGATTGGGACCTACTCATAGGACTATAGAATGCTTCACCTTCCCCAACATCTTACCACCACATTACTACAGGCCTATTTACGACAGTTTCTTTTACTCAGTATATCATGCTCAAATATCAAGAAAAAGTTACAAGGCATCAAGAAGTACTAAATGACAAAAAACACAGTTTGAAGAGACAAAACAAACCTCCGAACAAAATTAAGATACGTATGATAGGGACGTTGAAATTATCTGACTGAGGATTTAAAACAACCATGAATAATATGCTAAGGGCTCTAGTGGATAAAGTAGACAGCATGCCAGAGCAGATGGGCAATGTAAAGCAGAGACGTGGAAATTCTAAGAAAGAACCAAAAAGAAAAGCTAGAGATCAGAAGTACTATTATGGAAATGAAGAATGCCTTCTTTGGGCTTATAATATAGGACACAGCTGATGAAAGAATTGCTCAGTTTGACAATATTTCAATAGAAACCTCCATACATGAGAAGCAGACAGGAAAAAAAGACTAAAAACAAAACAAACAAAAAAAACAAGAACTGTACCTTGAAAAATTGTCCTTCAAAAGTGAAGGGGAAATGAAGACTTTCTCAGACAAACAAAAATTGAAGGAATTTTTTGCCAGTAGACCTGCCTTGCAAGCAATATTAAAAGAAGTTCTTCAGAGATAAGGAAAATGATATAGGTCAGAAATCCAGTTCAAATAAAAAAAGGAAGAGCATCAAAAAGGTTAAGTGAAGGTAAAATAAAACTTTTATTTTTCTTATTCTTAACTGATCTAACAGATAACAGTTTGTTCAAAATAATAATAGCAAAAATGTATTTGATGATTCATACTTACGTATACAACTTATGTATATAAGATATACATATAAATGCTGATATATGCTTATGTATAAGTGAAATGAATGATAACAATGATACAAAGGACAGGAAAAAGGAATTAGGGTTATTTTATTATTATAAAGTACTGTACTCACACTACCCCTGAGGTATTATAGTATTATTTGAAGGTAGAATTAGATTAGCTGTAAATATATATTGCAAACTCTAGAGAAACCACTAAAAAAAAGTTTTTAAAAAGTATAAATGATATATACTAAGAAAGAAAGGAGAGAAAATGGAATCACATAAAATGCTCATTTAAAACAAAACAAAAAAAGAGGCAGGAGGGAACACACTCAGGAGACAAAAACATGAACAAAGAACAAGGGCGACAAATAGAAAATAGTAACAAATATGGTAGATATTAATCCAATTACATCAATAATCATTTTGTTCATCAATGGTCTAAATCCACCAATTAAAAGAGATTATCAGAATGGATCAAAAAACAAAAGCCAACTATCTATTGTCTATAAGAAATTCACTTAAATATAAAGACACATATGGATTAAAATCAAAGGGTTGGGGAAAGATATATCTTACTAACACTAATCAAAAGTAAGTGGCAGTAGCTATATAATTTCATATAGAGCAGACTTCAGACCAAGGAAAGTTAACAGGAATAAAGAGGATCATTACATAATGATAAAAGGGCAATATTCCAAGAAGCCATAAAAATATTTAAGATCTAACAATAGACCATCAAACTATATACGGGAAAACCTGATAGAACTACAAGGAAAATAGATGAATACACTATTATAGTTGGAGACTTCAACATTCCTTTATCAGAAATAGTACAGCAGGCAGAAAATCATTAAGGACATAACTGAACTCAATAACATCATCAATCACTTGGGTATCATGGACATCTAACATTGCTTTATCCAACAACAGCAGAACATACTTTTTTCTTGAGATAACATGGAACATTCACCAAGATGGGCCACATCCTGGGCCATGAAACACACCTAAACACATTTTTAGAAATAGAAGTTATATAATGTCTACTATTATACCACAATGGAATTAAACTAGAAACCAATAATAGCTAGAAAATCTCAAAACACTTGTAAATAATAATAGTAAATAACACATGGGTCAAAGAAGAAATCTCAAGAGAAATTAAAAATATTTGAACTAAATTAAAATGAAAATACAACTTATCAAAATTAGTGGAGTACAGTGAAAGCAGAGCTTAGAGGAAAATGCATTGCATTGAAAGCAAACATTTCTAGAAAGGAAGAAAGATTGAAAACCAATCATCTCAACTTCCACCCAAGGAAACTAGAAAAAGAAGAGCAAATTAAATTCAAGTAAGCAGACAAAAATAAATTAGAAGAATCAGAACTGAAACTGAACACAGGAAATCCATAGAGAAATTCAACAAAACCAAAAGTTGATTATTTGAAAGTATCAGTAAAATCAGTAAGTACCTATCCAGGTGAACTAAGACAAAAAGAGAGGACACATTAACTAATATAAGAAATGAAAACAGGTACATCATTGTAGATATCATGGATATCAAAAGGACAATACCTAAGTACTATGAAAAACTCTATGCCCACAAACCTGATAACCTAGATGAAATTGACTAAATCCTTGAAACATGCGATCTGCCAAATTTCACATAAGGAAAATAGCAAACCTGAATAGACTTATATCCCTTAAAATATTGAATCAATAATTAATAGCATTTCAAAACAGCACCATAACCAGGTGGGTTTACTAGTGAATTCTTCCAAATGTTTATGGAAGATATTATACCGATTCTCTACAGTCTCTTTCAGAAGACTGAAGTAGAGAGAATACTTTCTAACTCATTCTCAAAGGCCAGCATTACTCTAATATCAAAAGCAGACAATGACATTACAAGAAAGAAACTGCAGATCAATATCCTTTGTGAACATAAATGCAAACTTCTTCAACAAAACATTAGCAAAATAAATCAAACATGTATTGATATGAAAAAAAAATTATACACCTAAACCAAGTGGGACTTATCCCAGATATGAAGGATTAATTCAAAATTCACAAATCAATTAATGTATTTATCACATCAACAGACTAAAAAAGAAAAACATATGATCATATCAATAGATGTAGAGAAAGCATTTGACAAAATTCAATATTTTTCATCATTAAAATCTCTTGGGAAACTAGAAATATAAAAGACCTTCCACAACTTGATAAAGACTATCTGCAAAGAAATTACATCTTAAATCATATATAATGATAAGAAACTCAAAATTTTCCCACTAAAACCAGGGACAAAACAAGGATGTCCTCTCCTACCACTACTTTTCGACATTCTATTGGAAGTCTTAGCAAATGCAATAAAACAAGAAAAGGAAATAAAAGATATACAGATTAGGAAGGAAGAAATAAAACTGTCTTTGTTCACAGATGACATGATGCTCTATGTAGAATATCTGAATCACAAAAAGCGACCTGGAACTAATAATTGATTACACCAAATTTGTAGGATACAAGGTTAACATGCAAAAGTCAACTGCTATCCTATACACCAGCAATAAATAAGTTAAATTTGAAATTAAAAACATAATACAACTTATACCACACCCCAAAAATGAATACTGAGGTATAAATCTAACAAAATATGTATAATATCTTTATGAGGAAAACTACAAAACTCTGTTTAAAAACTCAAAGAACTAAATAAATGGAGAAATATTTCATGTTTATGGACAGGAAGACTCAACACTGTCAAGTATTCAGTTCTTCCCAACTTGATCTATGAATTCAGTGCAATCCCAATGAAAATCCTAGCTTGTTATTTTGTGGATATTGATGAACTGAGTCTAAAGCTTATATGCAGTGGTAAAAGACCCAGGATAGGCAACACAATATTGTTGGAGAAGAACAAAGTTGTAGAACTGACACTACTCAACTTCAAGACTTACAATAAAACTACAGTAATTAAGACAGTGTAATATTGGGAAAAGAATAGACAAACAGATAAATAAAACAAAATAGAGATTCCATAAATAGACCCACATAAATATAGCCAACTGATCTCTGACAAAGAAATAAAGGCAATACAATGGAGCAAAGATAGCCTTTTCAACAAATGGCATTGAAACACCGGCCATCACAGGTGAAAAAAAAAAAGAAAAGAATGTTAACTCAGACCTTACATTCTTCACAAAAAATAACTCGAAAATAGATCACAGACCTAAATGTAAAGTACAAACCTATAATACTCCTAGAGATAACATAAGACAAAATCTAAATGACCTTGGGTTTGGCAATGACTTTTTAGATAAAACACAAAAGGCATGATCTATAAATAAAAGAATTGCTACATTAGACTTCATTAAAATTAAAAATTCCTGCTCTGCAGAAGAAAATGTTAAGAGAATGAAAAGATAAGCCACAGACTGGGAGAACATGTTTGCAAAAGACACATCTGATAAAGGACTTTCATCCAAAGTATACAAAAACTCTTAAAACTCAACAATAAGAAACAATTGGATAAAAAATGGGCCAAAGACCTTAACAGACACCTCATCAAAGATTTACAGATAGCAAATAAACATAGAAATATATTCTCTACATCATACGTCATGAGGGAAATGCAAATTAAAATGACAATGAGATACTATTATACACCTATTAGAATGGCCAAAATCTGGAATACTGACAACACTAAATGCTGACAAGAATGTGAAGCAACAATAAATCTCATACATTGTTGGTAGAAATACAAAATTGTACAGTGATTTTGGAAGACAGTACAGCAATTTCTTACAAAATAAAAAATACTCTTACCATAAATTCCAGCAACAACACTCCTTGGTATTTCTCAGAAGTGTTTAGAACTTATGGCCACACAAAACCTGCATAAAGTTGTTTGTAGCAGCTTTATTCATAATTATCAAAACTTGGGGGAACCAAGATGTCCTTTAACATCTGATGAATGGATATTAAACTATGGTATATCTAGACAATGGACTAGACAATGGATCTAGACAATTCAATACTTTTAAAAAATGAGCTATCAAGTTATAAAAAGGCATTGAAGGAAACTTAAATGCATATAACCAAGTGAAAGAAGGCAATCTAAAAAGACTACATACTGTATGATTCCAACTATATGATATTCTAGAAAAGAAAAATTATGGAGACGATAAAATGATCAGTGGTTGCCAGAGGTTGGGGGACAGAGGGATAAATAGGCATAGCACCAAGGACTTTTAAGGACCAGTGAAACTACTTTATACTATATTATACTGGCAGCTACATGTCATTATAAATTTGTCCAAACCCATACATTGTACAACACCAAGAGCGAACCCTAGTATAATTATAGATTCTGGGTGATAATGAGGTGTCAATGTAGGTTTATCAATTGTAACAAATGTACCACTGTTTTGTTTAATAATGGGACAGCCTCTGCATATGTCAAGGCAGAGGGTATACAGGAAATCTCTCTACCTTCTCCCCAAATTTGCTGTGAACTTAAAGTGACCTAGAAGTAAAGTCTATTTTTGAAAAACAGAAAAATAAAAAATCAAGAGAAACTATCAAACTGCTTTTCACAACAGCTCTATCATTTTACGTTTCCACCAGCAATGTATAAATGATCTAGTTTCTCCACAGTCTCATCACTATTTTGTGTTTTTACTAGTTTTTATTATAACCATTATGATAGGTGTGTAGTGTTATCTAAATATGGTTTAATTTTCATTTCCCTATTTGCTAATGATGTTGAACTTCTCTTTGTGATCTGCATTTCCTTATTAGTGATATACCTCTTCATACCTTTTGCTCATTTATAATTATATTGCTTTTTGTTTACTCGAGCTTTGAGATGTCTTTATATTCCTACATACTAATTCTTTGCTTGGATAACTAGTTTGCAAATATTTTTCTCTTAGTTTGTAGATCATCTTTTCATCCTCTTAACAAATACTTTTTGTAAAGCCAGTGTTGTTAATTTTGATGAAGTCAAAATGATTATTTCTTCTGGATTGAGCTTTTGGTGTCAAGTCCAAGACCTCTTTGCTTAGATCCTGAAGATCTTCCTCTATGTTTTTTGTTTTGTTTTGTTTTCTTACTAAAAGTTTTATAGTTTCACATTTTACACCTAAGTTCATGAACTATTGCAGTAATTTTCTTACAACGTATAGGGCAAGTTTCATTTTTTTGTTATGGATGTCCACTTGCTTCAGCACAGCTTGCTGAAAAGTCTATCCTTCCTCCATTGAATTGCTTTGGCAACTTTTAAAAAATTTATATTGTGAGTGTATTCCAGGGTTTTTATTATGTGTCGTTGAGGTACTAATCCCTCTACTAATACCACACAGTCTTGGTTAAAGTAGCTATGGAAAATGTCTTGAGCTTTCCTGTGACGAGCAAGTGGAACGAGGCAGGAACGTGGATGTCAGGCTTCTGGTTTTCATCTTGAAGACACCTTTAACTGCAAAGATGGTCAATGCACCAAAAACCCGAATGACTTTCTGTAAGAAATGTGGAAAGCATCAGCCTCACAAAGTGATCCAGTATAAGGAGGGAAAAAATCCCCTGTATGCCCAGGGAAAAAGGCTCTATGATCAGAAGCAGAGTGGCTATGGTGGGTAAACAAAGCCAATTTTCTGGAAGAAGGCTAAAAGCACAAAGAAGATCGTGCTGAGGCTTGAATGTGTTGAGCCCAACTGCAGATCCAAGAGTATGCTGGCCATTAAGAGTGGCAACATTTTGAACTCGGAGGAGATAAGATGAGAAAGGGCCAAGTGATCCAGTTCTAAGCTTTGGGAATCTTTTGTTCTTCTATTTTTAAGAGGAAAATGTGGAAGCTGTAAAAAAAATTGTCTCTATGAGAATAAATACAGTGATAGTCTTAAAAAAAAAAGTTTTGAAACTGGGTATAGTGATTCCTCCAGATTTATTTTTTTAATATGTTTACTATAGTTCCTTTACGTTTCCATAAAATCTGTGCAATAATCCTTTTTTTTTTTTTTTTTTTTTTTTTTTTTGCGGTACGCAGGCCTATCACCGTTGTGGCCTCTCCCCTTGCGGAGCACAGGCTCTGGATGCGCAGGCTCTGCAGCCATGGCTCACAGGCCCAGCTGCTCCATGGCATGTGGGGTCTTCCCGGACCGAGGCACGAACCCATGTCCCCTGCATCAGCAGGCGGACTCTCAACCACCACCAGGGAAGCCCTGCAATAATCCTTTTTTATATTAACAATGCATCTTGATGGGATTTTGGTAGAGATTTTGTTAGACCTATATATAAATTTGGGGAGAATTAGCATCTTTATTATGTTGAGTTTTCCCATCCATGAGCACAGTATGACTCTCCATTTATGTAGATCTTCTTTAACTCCTTTCCTCAGTATTTTGTAATTTTAGGCATGCAGATTCTGTACGTGTTTTTCCATTTATACCTAAGTACTTTATTTTATTTTGAGCAATTGTAAATTGTTTTTGTTTCTACATGTTTATTGTTAGTATAAAGAACTGCTATATTGATTTTTGCATGATGATCTTCTATATTACAATCATACTCAACTCATTTATTAGTTATTGATTTTTATGGTTTCCTTGGAGTTTTCTATGTAGACATTCATTTCATCTACAAGTAGGTCAGCTTTATTTATTCATTTCTAATCAATATACCTGTTATTTCCTTTCCTTGCCTCATTGTACTGACAATAACTTCCAGTAATTGTTAGATAAAGGTAGTGATACTGGATTTTTTTGCCTTGCTCTTGATCTTAGGTGAAAAACGCTCAGTCATTCACAGTTAAGGGTTTTATTAGTTGTAAGTTTTTGGTAGATGTTCTTCAAGTAGACGAAGTCCCTTCCTCTACCCCATTCCTAGTTGGAAGAGTTGCTGCATGTTGTCAAATGTTATTTCATAATTAGTTGATAAGATCATGTGATTTTTCTTCTTTAGCCTGCTGGTATAGTGCATTGCATTAATTGACATTTGAATGCTGAACCAGACTTATGTACCTGGAATAAATTCCAGTTGATCAGACTCAATAATGATTTTTATTCATTTCTAGATTAGATTTGCTAATATTTTGTTGAGGATGTTTACATCTAAGTTCACCATATGTAGAATTTATGGTTGACATTCCTTTTTTTTCAGTACATAAAAATTGGCCTTCATAGTTTCAGATGAGAAATCTGATTCAATCAATTTAAGTTGTTGTCACTCTATACATCTATTTAGGCATCCAAGAGATGAGATGAAAAACCCATCCAAAATTTAGATTTGGAGACTGATGGTGCCAAACATGCACCAAGGAGGTAAGAAAAGGTTTATTCCTCTCATAATGACATTTTCCAGAAAGAGCATACAGGTTCCCAAGCAAATCCAGATATCACTTGAAGTAGCAGGAAAAGGAGACTGACTTAGGTTTCATAGTGGTTAGGGGCATCAACTTAAGTACCAGTTCCTGCATGTAGTGGGGAAGTGGAAACCCCCACCCCCATAGACCTACATCACAGTTAAGAGAGGAAGGCAGAATGCAAACTACCCCCACTTTCCACCACATTGTTTCACCTTATCGATGGCAAAAAGATTGAGACTCAGCTCTTCACCAGGCCCCACTCATGTGTTGGGGATTCAAAGAAACAGTGGGAAGCAGAATACTAACTAGCAATACCTGACACCTTAGATTGCCTTATGTCAAGCAGTTTCCTCTGTCAGAAATCTCTCTCCCTTTATATTCACCTGGACTGCTTTACTTATACCCACCAATAAGTCTTCCTTGAATTTTCAAGTTGAGAAAATTACTGTCTTGAGAGTCTCATGGCATTTGTAGCTTATGATGTAATTTTTTTCTCTTTGTATGTTGGTTCTTCCATAGATTATATATTCCTCAAAAGTAGTTTCTCTAGCCATAGCCCATACTAAGTCCTCACTATTGAACTAAACTGAATGATTATAAACATTATATAAAATTTGCTATTATTTCTTTTTTTTCTATTATTTCTTTTTAAGTTGTATAAAATAAGTTTATGTAAATTAGAAAAACTAAGATGTGGGGTAAAAACAGGTGTTATTAATATAACCACTTCCCCTTAATTAGTTTATCCCTGAGTATGAGCCAATTATCACCAAGTGAGGAAATTCTTCCCTGTCCCTTTCTCAGAAGAGGAAGTGCAGAACAATACAATCTGGAGCAGATTATGAACATTATTTTAGAGCAGACTTGAGGGGAAATGAGGGAAGTGATGGGAATAAAAATCAAAGGAGGTATATTTTTTGGTGGCTGTCTCTAGGAATGGAAAATTAAACATATTTTATAAATCTTTAATAAAAAATCCGGTTTCAGTTAAAATATTCTTATATTACTCCTCAAATTCACTCCTCTGCAACTATTTTTATTTCTAACCAAAAAAAGTCTTATGTGACTAAAACTTGAAATTGGTGTCAACCCAACAACAAAGTCAGATCATTACAATTCTTTTACAATGAGGAATTCATGCTGCTGCCAGTTTCTTGGATCTGAGATTCAAAGGCAGAAATATAAAACTGCTGCTGCACTTGACTGGATTACAAAATAAGCAGCACAGTTAGCCTGGTTGTCAGAAACTTTAAAGTGCTGGAGGAAAAAAGGCATTCCTTCAGGGGTTGCTCCAGGAACTTAGTCTGGGATCTGCCAAGCATCAGCAACAGGAAGAACTTGTGCTTGTTCTAGGGAAATTATAGGGAAAGTCTCAAATCCCGACTCCCCTGCTTACCAGTGTGCAATTGATCATGATATTTAAATTCTCAGCCTTAGTGTCTTCCACAGGATTACGAGGGTACTTTGCCAATTTGCTGATTTCCTATGCTTGCAGCAATTGATAGTATCTACAGAACATGACTTAAACATTCTTTAATCAAATTATTAGTGTTTATTTCTGCATTATGAATATTTACTGCTTAGTAATGTACATTTTTATTTTGTGGGTTTGCTTTGTTTGTGTGATAATATATATATTAACTTATAATATATATTACATATATATTAACGTAGCTCTTTTTCTGAAATTGTATATTTCTACGTCCATTTGACAACATGGTGGATAACATGGCCACAAAACATGATGACTTGGTTTGGTTAATTATAATATTGGTTTCTTATTTTCTCTGTCATTTACTACTTCAGATAAATAAGGAAAAAAATAAAAGGTGTTTAACTTTTTAAGCACAGCAGCTTGCAGTGCCATTTGTAACAATTAAATATACCTAAATCCCAATAGTAAATTTGAAATTAGAGTCTACACAAACTATCCTTTTAAATTTAACATGCCAACCATTTTAATTTCATAAGTAAATCAAGTATATAAGATATAATTTTTATACTTCAAATCTAACAAAATGACTAGATCTACAAAGGAAATTAAGATATATTACTTTTTTCCTATTTCAACCCAGTTCTTTAAAAACGTAATTTCTCCAAAAATTCAGAATTTCCACCTGTGCTGGTGGTTAAACTCTGAAGTGAGACTTGTGTTTGCAGAGACTCCTCAGAAATGTGCTGTGTTGGTCAGTGTGGGCACTGGATTTCAGGGGACATCACAGACAGGGTTGGGAGGGTACTTTGCCACCTTGCTGAGTGCCTACACCTGCCACTAGTACCTATAGGGCATGACTTCAGCATTGTTTATCAAATTATTTGTGTTCATTTATGCATTATGAACACTTACTGCTTAGTAACGTACATTTTTTGTTTTGTGGGTTAGCTTTGTTTGTGTGAGGGGTATAGTCTCTAAAAGTTATGCAGAAATAGGTGCTAAATATGCTTTCCTAACACTTAAGTGCAATTATGTGGCAACTTAAAGGTATGTCGATATAGATGAATATATAAAATGCATTTTGAAACTTGTGCTCCTTGTACTGTATACAGAAGTAGAAACATGGGTGCACCTGAAACTTATATAATGTTACAAACCAATGTGACCTCAATAAAAAATAAATTTAAAAAACAAGGTACTTAAATGATAACTGAGGGTAGAATAATATAAAATAATAAACAGTGGTTACACAACTTACCATAGTTTGGGAAAAGTCTTTGTAAAGTTTAACCTGAGATCCATAGCATAAAGACTTTTTCAGACAGAAAGCTAGCAGTGAAGGCAAGCTTGGTGAGAAAGGAACGGACAAAGATGAGAGACTGAAAGAAGGCCACAGTGGCCAGAACATACATGGAAGAGAGAGTAGAAAGAAACAAATTTGAAAGGCATGAAGGGGCCTGATTATGTACAGTCTGATAGGCCACAGTAAGGAATTTGTATTTGTAATTGGGTGACATCATACAAGTGGAATGTATTGAAAAATTTTTTAAGGAGAATAATATTGTCTAATTCATAATCTAAAAAGATTACTCTGATGCTATGTTTAAAAAAGGATTTAAATGAGGGCAAGATTTAAAGATGAGACTGGTCAGCAGGAAAGATATACTTTAAGTAGTTTGGATTCAAATAGTCATAGTGTATGCAGCAACATGGATAGACCTAGAGATTATCATACTAAGTGAAGTAAGTCAGAGAGAGAAAGACAAGTATCATATGAATCACTTATAAGTGGAATCTTAAAAAAATGATACAAATGAACTTATTTACAAAACAGAACAGACTCACAGACTTCAAAAACAAACATATGGTTACCAAATGGGAGGGATAAATTAGGAGTTTGGGATTAACATATACACACTACTGTATATAAAATAATCAACAAGGACCTACTGTATAGCACAGGGAACTCTACTCACTATTCTATAATAACCTATATGGGAAAGAAATCTGAAAAAGAATGAATATATGTATATGTAAAACTGAATCACTTAGCTGTACACCAGAAACTAACACAACAGTGTAGATCAACTATATTCCAATATAAAATAAAAATTAAATTTAAAAAATTTTTTTAAAATAGTCATAGTGTAGACAGAGAAAAATGAATAAGCACAAGATATATTTAGAATAGGAGTGGCATATTGATTGACTTGGGAGACTGACGAAGACACTAAAGTTGCCAGCGTGAGCATCTTGGTGGGTGGTTTTAACAATTACTGAAGCAAGGAAATCCCAGAAGAGGATCAGCTTTCTTGAATGAAATCAAGAGTTCCTTTTGGAAAATATTATTTGATATATCTATGAAGCATCCACTTGAAAATGTCAAGCAGTCCAGTAACTATATGAGTCTAAAGGTCAGGGGAGAACTGTACAGCAACAAAGATATTATGACTTATTAACATAAACACAAACTGCAACCTCTGTTCTGCCCACTCCTTGTAGATAAGCGTTCAAAAGTCAAATCTGAAATGTATGAATTTTTCATGTGTTCATTGAGGAAAAGTCAGAAGGAATTATGAGTACCACTCCTCAAGATAATCACAATGGATTTCCTTCTGGCATTATGTTCTCAATAAGTTCTCAAATTAGAAGTCTGCTCCTAATATCTTAATGTTCTCTAAACTAACAGTTGTATTCATAGAATGAAATAAATAATAGAAAATTCAAAGAAGGTACAACAACTCTGGTAGACATCTATATTTATCAGCTACATTGACTTTAGAGTAATATAAAGGCACACGCAATGCTAAATTTAATATAAGCCTAATTCTTAGGTCAATATTTGACTACTGGATTTAGTCACCAGCTACCAGAGTGATATCATATATTTACAGGAAGGACATCCCTTACCGTTAACCTGTCTTACCACATGACTAACAGTGAGATCATGTTACATGAAACCATTATGTTTGAAACATCTAAGTCAGTAGTATCACCGTTTTGATAATTCTTACATCAGTCATCATTCTGCTTCCAGAACCCTATACAATGTCTGACACATAGTAGAACATCATTGTTGAATGAATACATAAAGGTGCCCTAAATTCATGAATAGCAAAATTTAGGAGATCTAAAATTAGCAAATTAACTAGGAACTTTGTATTGCTCTACATTTGCTTCTTCTGTTTTTTCTTTTCTTTTTTTTCCTTTTTGTTCTCTCTTGAGCTGCATGAAAACTACTCTCCTAGTTTTGCTTTTGTTTCTGCAAAAGCACACTTACTGCTTTCTGTAGGAATAATAGAAAAATTAGCCTCCAGGTGTTTGTGCTTTTTTCCAGTTTTCTTGTAATTGAGTTCTAGCTTCATACTGTTGTGGTTGGAAAAAATGCTTGATAATGATTTCAATGTTAAATTTTTGAGACTTGTTTTGTGGCCTACCATATAATTTATCCAGGAGAATGTTCTATGTGAACTTGAAAAGAATGTGTATTTTGCTGTTTTGTGATGGTGTTCTGTATATATGCTAAGTGAAATATGCTAGACAGAGAAAGACAAATACCATGTGATTTCACTTATATGTGGAATCTAAAAAACAAAACA
The DNA here is from genome assembly GCF_963455315.2 of Globicephala melas. Taxonomy (NCBI): domain Eukaryota; kingdom Metazoa; phylum Chordata; class Mammalia; order Artiodactyla; family Delphinidae; genus Globicephala; species Globicephala melas. The sequence continues at coordinate 77,364,174 of NC_083319.1, read as the reverse complement.
AATGAACAAACAAAAAACAAAACAGAAACAGACTCATAGAGACAGAGAACAAACTGGTGGTTGCCAGAGGGGAGAGAGGGTGGGGAATTAATGAAATAGGGGAAGGGGATTAAGAGGTACAAACACAAAATAAATGTCATGGGGATGTAATGTACAGCATAGGGAAGATAGTCAATAATATTGTAATTACTTTTATGGTAACAGATGGTTACTATGCTTAGTGTGGTAATCAATTCATAATGTATATAAATGTCAAATCACTGTGTTGTATATAATATAATATATATAATATTATATATATTATATATATAATATTGAAACTAATATAATATATATATAATATTGTATGTCAACTATACTTCAATAAAAAATGAAAAGAAAAAGAAATAGAAAAATTACTATGTGTCAGACATTGCTCTAATTACTTTAACTGTATTCTATGATTTCTTTGAGTCCTTGGAGGTAGTTGTCATGATTATCTGCCTCTTACCAAGCACAAATCACATAGATAATAAATCTGTAGAGTTAGGATGGCAGTATCTCCTATTTCTTCTTTTCTCTAGGATTCTACAGGGTTTCTATTTTTAACTTTAAGCTTTGTTTCTGAGGGGGGGTCACCCCTGTGTCTCCATAGCTTAATGGTCAGCCAATGTGTTTGGCAGATGTTGTGCTCAAAACTCTTGAACTTCCTCTCTACGATGATCAATCTGTGTGTGGACTGGTGAGGGCATTCAAAGATCAGCCAATTCCCAAATCTTTTTTATACTGAATTCCTACTGGGCTGCCTCATGTGCCTTGTTTCCTAGACAGTCAGTTATGCATGGAGAGCTTATCTAACTAATCTATGTCTCCCAATAAATTCTAGCTGGTCCACCATTCACCCCAAACAGGACTGCAGTCTCAGGCTATCAAAGATGTTCTTCTCCTTCATTTGTTTCCTGCTGCATTCGCCATTTTCATCTAAAAATCTTGTGTTCACATTCTGCACAAAATTGAGTCCACATCCTCTGTCAGCACAGCCACAAGTTTATGCAGACAGCCCCAAGCTGATAAATTAACATTTCTCACCAACTAAGAGTGGGAGTAGGTAAGGAATAGAGCAACAGGTTAAAAGGCTAAAGACTCCCATTTTTCTTACCTGAAACTGTAGCAATTTTTCAAGAACAAATGATTCTCAGTTTCTCTTCTGCCTTTGATCATTTTCCCAGTGTCCAGGCTTTTTGCGGAGTAATTCTGTGTAGTGTTCTGTGTGTGTGCATAGGATCAGCAACCTATTCACTCTGCATAGGTGGGAGTCCTACTTTGGTTTTTACTGTTTTTTAAATACAGCTGAAATACCCACATAGCATCTTTATAGAAAGCACTCAGTGCCTTTCCTCTCAAAATGAAAAGCCCTGTATTAGCATTTTTTAAAAACCTCATTTCAAATGAGTAAAAGTTCTCCCAAGGGAAAAACACTGTATGTTTTTATCAATTTAGCAAAACAGATTTGTCATGTTTAAACCATATTTTTAGTCATCTTTCTAGTCGGTGCTATTAAGTATAGCTACTAAGTTATTAGCTATCCTGACAGTTTTCAATAGTTGTACAATATTATTCATTCTCTCAGACTATAGGATTTGAATAGAATAAATTCACTGTTATAAAAAAGGTCATATTTTGACAAGTTCAAATTATATTCAACATCATTAATTTTAACTCCACTTTAATTTTAATTCTACTAATTCTGTATTTATGACCAAGTTAAGGCGATCCAGGTTTAAAAATGGATTATCAACTTAACAAAGAGTATTTTTAATCAGAAGGGAAACATTTTACTCCATAAAAGAACAAATTATTTGAAGCCCATGAATACCTTAGGGCAAATAATTGTATATATTTCATATGCTAATTATAAATAATCTTTAATGATTCATTAAAACTGGTTTTTAGACATCTTAATGGGCCACACTATGTTGCCCCAACATATTACTCTTTTGATCTGAATATACGAAGCTATTTTATTATGGACTATAACTACCAAAAATAAGAATTATTAGATTTATTGTTAATATTTACATCATGTCTATAATAAAGACAATCACTGAGTTTTCAAAACACTATGTCAACTCTAAGCAGATTGGTGTTCAAAATTAACTATCTAGCCTTTGAGGGTGTTTTGGTACACTTTCTCTATGTTCCCAGAGTATCTACGCATGTATCTCATAATTAATTATATCCAATGAGCAACAGTGCCAAACACCTAGAAAACATACAATAATTATTGAAAGGGGGGAGACCTTCAAGGTGGTGGAGGAGTAAGACATGGAGATCACCTTCCTCCCACAAATACATCAGAAATACATCTACATGTGGAACAACAACTACAGAACACATACTGAATGCTGGCAGAAGACCTCAGAATTCCCAAAAGGCAAGAAAATCCCCATGTACTTGGGTAGGGCAAAAGTAAAAAGAAAAGACAGAGACAAAAGAATAGGGATGGTCCCTGCACCACTGGGAGGGAGCTGTGAAGGAAGAAAAGTTTCCACACACTAGGAAGCCCCTTCACTAGCAGAGACAAGGGGTGGCAGGGGGCAAGCTTCCGAGCCACGGATGAGAGCACAGCAACAGGGGTGCAGAGAGCAAAGCAGAGAGATTTCCACACAGAGGATAGGTGCCGACCAGCACTCACCAGCCTGAGAGGCTTGTCTGTTCACCCGTCAGGATGGGCCGGGGCTGGAAGCTGGGAGCTGAGGCTCAGGCTTTGGAGGGAAGATCCCAGGGAGATGACTGGGGTTGGCTGCATGAACACAGCCTGAAGGGGGCTAGTATATCACAGCTGGCTGGGAGAGAGTCCGGGACAAAGTCTGGAGCTGCTGAAGAGGCAAGAGACCTTTGTCTCGGGGTGCACGAGGAGAGGGGTTTCCTTCCCTGTGTGCCCACACAAGGCAGAGTACCACCTAAGCGAGCTCCAGCGATGGGCGTGAGCTGCAGCTATCAGATCAGACCCCAGAGACGGGCATGAAACACTAACAATACTGCCTCTGCCACCAAGAATCCTCTGTGCAAGCACAGGTCACTACTCACAATCCCCACCCCCCACTCCCAGGAACCTGTGAAGCATGCCACTGCCAGTGTCCTGAGATCCAGGGACAACATCCCCAGGAGAACACACAGCACACCTCAGGCTGTTGTAATGTCACACTGGCCTCTGCCGCTGCAGGCTCACCCCGCATTCCATCTCCCCAGCCTGAGTGAGCAAGACAGCCCTAAGCAGCCGTTGCTTTAGCCCCCTCCTGTCTGGGTGGGGAACAGATGCCTGAGGACCTACACACAGAGGTGGGGTCAAAACCAAAGCTGAACCCCAGGAGTTGTGTGAACAATGAAAAGAAAGAGAAATTACTCTCAGCACCATCAGAAGCAGTGGATTAAAAACCCATAATCAACTTGATAAACCCTGCATCTGTGGAATACCTTAATAGATAATGAGTGTTCCCCAAAATGAGGCAGTGCACTTTGGGAGCAACTGTAGACTTGAGTTTTGCTTTCTGTGACTAATTTGTTTCTGATTTTTAAGTTTATCTTCGTTTAGTTTTTAATGCTTGTTATCATAAGTGGATTTGTTTATTGGTTAAGTTGCTCTCTTCTTTTTTTATTTATTTTTAATTTATTTTTATTTTATAATACATTTTTCCTTTTTTTTCTTCCTTTTCTTCTGAGACATGTGGTGGGAGGGTCTTGGTGCTCAGGCCAGGTGTCAGGCCTGAGCCTCTGAGGTGGGAGAGCCGACTCCAGGATATTGAACCACAAGAGACCTCCCAGCCCAACATAATATCAGTCAGCAAGACCTCTCCCCAGAGATCTCCTTCTCAACACTAAGACACAGCTCCACCCAATGGCCAGCAAGTTCCAGTGCTGGAAGCCCCATGCCAAACAACTAGCAAGACAGGAACACGATCCAACACATTAGAAGAGAGGCTGCCTAAAACCATATAAAGTTCAAGACACCCCAAAACACAACACCAGACATGGCCCTGCACACCAGAGAGACAAGATCCAAACCCACCCGTCAGAACATGGGCAGGAGTACTCTCCACCAGGAAGCCTAAAGAAGCCACTGATCCAACCTCAACCACTGGGAGCAGACACCGAAAACAATGGGAACTACAAACCTGCAGTCTGTGAAAAGGAGGCCCCAAACACAGTAAGTTAAACAGAATGAGAAGACACAGAGATATGTAACAGATGAAGGAGCAAGATAAAAAAACCTCCAGACTGAAAAAATGAAGAGGAAATAGGCAGTCTACCTGAAAAAGAATTCAGAGTAATAATAGTAAAGATGATCCAAAATCTTGGAAATAGAATGGAGAAAATACAAGAAATGTTTAACAAGGACCTAGAAGAACGAAAGAGCAAACAAACAATGATGAACAACATAATAAATGAAAGTAAAAATTCTCTAGAAGGAAACAATAGCAGAATAACTGAGGCAGAAGAATGGATAAGTGACCTGGAATATAAAATAGTGGAAATAACTGCTGCAGAGCAGAATACAGAAAAAAGAATGAGAAGAATTGAGGAAAGTCTCAGAGACTTTTGGGACATTAAACACACCAAGATTTGAATTATAGGGGTCCCAGAAGAAGAAGAGAAAAAGAAAGAGTCTGAGAAAATATTTGAAGAGATTATAGTTGAAAACTTCCCTAATATGGGAAAGCAGGTACTCAGTCAAGTCCAGGAAGGGAAGAGAGTCCCAAACAGGAAAAACCCAAGGAGAAACATGCCAACACACATATTAATCAAACTATCAAAAACAAAATACAAAGAAAATATATTGAAAGCTGCAAGGGAAAAGCAACAAATAACATACAAGGGAATCCCCATAATTATAACAACTGATCTTTCAGCAGAAACTCTGCAAGCCAGAAGGGAGTGGCAGGACATATTTAAAGTGAAAAAAGGTAAAAACCTACAACCAAGATTACTCTACACAGGAAGAATGTCATTCAGTATCATTGCAGAAATTCAAAACTTTACAGACAAGCAAAAGTTAAGATAATTCAGCACCACCAAACAAGCTTTACAACAAATGCTAAAGGAACTCTTCTACAAAGGAAACACAAGAGAAGGAAAACACCTACAAAAACAAACCTGAAACAATTAAGAAAATGGTAATAGGAACATACATATTGATAATTTCCTTAAATGTAACTGGATTAAATACTCCAACCAAAAGACACAAACTGGCTGAATGGATACAAATACAAGACCCATATATATGCTGTCTACCTTACTTAGGGACACATATAGACTGAAAGTGAAGGGATGGAAAAAGATATTCCATGCAAATGGAAATCAAAAGAAAACTGGAGTAGCAATTCTCATACCAGACAAAATAGACTTTAAAATAAAGACTATTACAAGAGACAAAGGACACTACATAATGATCAAGGGATCGATCCAAGAAGAAGATATAACAATTGTAAATATTTATGCACCCAACATAGGAGTATCTCAATACATAAGGCAAAGGCTAACAGCCATAAAAGGGGAAATCGACAGCAACACAATGATAGTAGGGGACTGTAACATCCCACTTTCACCAATGGACAGATCATCCAAAATGAAAATAAATAAGGAAACACAAGGTTTAAATGACACATTAGACAACATGGACTTAATTGATATTTATATGACATTCCCTCCAGAAACAACAAAAAACACTTTCTTCTCAAGAGCTCATGGAACATTCTCCAGGATAGATCATATCTTGGGTCACAAATCAAGCCTTGATAAATGTAAGAAAATTGAAATCATATCAGGTATCTTTTCTGACCACAACGCAATGAGACTAGTTATCAGTTACAGGAAAAATCTGTAAAAATTACATACACATGGGGGCTAAACAATACAATACTTAATAACCAGGAGATCACTGAAGAAATCAAAGAGGAAATCAAAAAATACCTAGAAACAAGTGACAATGAAAATTCGACGACCAACACCTATGGGATGCAGCCAAAACAGTTCTAAGAAGGAAGTTTATAGCTATACAATCCTACCTCAAGAAACAAGAAACATCTCAAATAAACAACCTAACCTTACACCTAAATCAATTAGAGAAAGAAGAACAAAAACACACCAAAAATAGCAGAAGGAAAGAAATCATAAAGATCAGATCAGAAACAAATGAGAGAGAAATGAAGGAAACAATAGTGAAGATCAATAAAAGTAAAAGCTGGTTCTTTGGGAAGATAAACAAAATTCTTACCCATTAGCTAGACTCATCAAGAAAAAAAGGGAGAAGACTCAAATCAACAGAATTATAAATGAAAAGGGAGAATTAACAACTGTCACGGCAGAAATACAAAGGATCATGATAGAATACAACAACCAACTATATGTCAATAAAATGCACAACCTGGAAGAAAGGGACAAATTCTTAGAAAAGCACAACCTTCTGAGACTGAACCAGGAAGAAATAGAAATTTTGAGCAGACCAATCACAAGCACTGAAATTGAAACTGTGATTAAAAATCTTCCAGCAAACAAAATACCAGAACCAGATAATTTCACAGGTGAATTCTATTAAACATTTAGAGAAGAGCTAACACCTACACTTCTCAAACTCTTCCAAAGATAGCAGAGGGACGAACACTCCCAAACTCATTCTACGAGGCCACCATCACCCTGATACCAAAACCAGAAAAAGATGTCACAAAAAAAGAAAATTACAGGCCAATATCATTGATGAACATAGTTGCAAAAATCCTCAACACAATACTAGCAAACCGTATCCAGCAGCACATTAAAAGGATCATACACCATGAACAAGTGTGGTTTATCCCAAGAATGCAAGGATTCTTCAGTATACGCAAATCAATCAATGTGATACACCCTATTAACAAATTGAAGGAGAAAAAGCATATGAACATCTCAATAGATGCAGAAAAATCTTTTGACAAAGTTCAACACCCATTTATGATAAAATCTCTCCAGAAAGTAGTCATAGAGGGAACATACCTCAACATAATAAAGGCCATATATGACAAACCCATAGACAATATCGTCCTCAATGGTGAAAAACTGAAACCATATCTAAGATCACAAACAAGACAAGTTTGCCCACTCTCCCCTCTATAATTCAACATAGTTTTGGAAGTTTTACCCACGGGAATAAGAGAAGAAAAAGAAATAAAAGGAATCCAAATTGAAAAAGAAGTAAAACTGTCACTCTTTGCAAATGATATGACACTATATAGAGAGAATCCTAAAGATGTTACCAGAAAACTACTAGAGCTAATCAATGAATTTGGTAAAGTAGCAGGATACAAAATTAATGCACAGAAATATCTTGCATTTTTATACACTAACAACTAAAAATCTGAAAGAGAAATTAAGGAAATACTCCCATTTACCATTGCAACAAAAAGAAGAAAATGCCTAGTAATAAATCTATCTAAGGAGGTAAAAGACCTGTACTCAGAAAACTGTAAGACACTGATGAAAGAAATTAAAGATGATACAAACAGATGGAGAGATATACCATGTCCTTGGGTTGGAAGAATCAACATTGTGAAAATGACTACATTACTCAAAGCAATCTACAGATTCAATGCAATCCCTATCAAACTACCAATGGCATTTTTCACAGAACTAGAACAAAAAATTTCACAATTTGTATGGAAATACAAAAGACCCAAATAGCCAGATCAATCTTGAGGAAAAAAAACAGAGCTGGAAGAATCAGGCTCCCTGACTACAGACTATACTACAGAGCCACAGTAATCAAGACAGTGTGGTACTCGCACGAAAACAGAAAGATACCTCAATGGAACAGAATAGAAAACCGAGAGATAAAGCCACACATATATGGTCACCTTATCTTTGATAAAGGAGGCAAGAATATACAATGGAGAAAAGACAGCTTCTTCAATAAGTGGTGCTGGGAAAAATGGACAGCTACATGTAAAAGAATGAAATTAGAACACTTCCTAACAATCATACACAAAAATAAACTCAAAATGGATTAAAGACCTGAATGTAAGGCCAGACACTGTAAAACTCTTAGAGGAAAACATAGGCAGAACACTCTATGACATAAATCACAGCAAGATCCTTTTTGACCCACCTCCTAGAGAAATGGAAATAAAAATAAACAAATGGGACCTAATGAAAATTAAAGGCTTTTGCATAGCACAGGAAAACATAAAAAAATACCAAAAGAAAACCCTCAGAATGGGAGAAAATATTTGCAAATGTTGCAACTGATGAAGGATTAATTTCCAAAATATGCAAGCAGCACATGCAGCTCAATATCAAAGAAACAACCAACACAATAGAAAACTGGGCAAGAGACCTAAATAGACAGTGCTCCAAAGAAGTTATACAGACTTCCAACAAACATATGAAAGGATGCTCAACATCACTAGTGGTTACAGAAATACAAATCAAAACCACAATGTGGTACCATCTCACACTGGTCAGAATGGGCATCATCAGAAAATCTGCAAACATCAAATGTTGGAGAGGGTGTGGAGAAAAGGGAACCCTCTTGCACTGTTGGGTGGAATGTAAATTGATATAGCCACTATGGAGAACAGTATGGAGGTTCCTAAAAAACTAAAAATAGAACTGTCATATGACCCAGCAATCCCACTACTGGGCATATAACCTGAGAAAACCATGGTTCAAAAAGAGACATTTACCACAATGTTCATTGCAACACTATTTACAATAGCCAGGACATGGAACACCCTAAGGGTCCATCGACAGATGAATGGACAAAGAAAATGTGGCACATATATACAATGGAATATTACTCAGCAGTAAAATGAAAGGAAATTGAGTTATTTGTAGTGAGGTGGATGGACCTAGAGTCTGTCATACAGAGTGAAGTAAGTCAGAAAGAGAAAAACAAATACCGTGTGCTAACATATGTATATGGAATCAAAAAAAAAATAATGGTTCTGATGATCCTAGGGGCAGGACAGGAATAAAGACGCAGATGAAGAGAATGGACTTGAGCACACGGGGAGGGGGAAGGGTAATCTGGAACGATGCGTGAGAGTAGCATTGACTTATATACACTACCAAATGTAAAATAGATAGCTAGTGCAAAGCAGCTGCATAGCACAGGGAAATCAGCTCAGTGCTTTGTGACCACACCTTTGTGAGGGGTAGGATAGGGAGGGTGGGAGGGAGATGCAAGAGGTAGGGCATATGGGGATATATGTATACATATAGCTGATCCACTTTGTTATACAGCAGAAACTAACACACCATTGTAAAGAAATTATACTCCAATAAAGTTGTTTAAAAAATTATTGAATGAATGAGTAAAACTCTTTGAGCTTTTTTTCTTCATCTTCAAAATCGATATAATATCAATCTGAATATCAGTGCGGTTACTCTTTTATGTGGGCCTCTCACTGTTTTGGCCTCTCTTGTTGCGGAGCACAGGCTCCGGACACGCAGGCTCTGCGGCCATGGCTCATGGGCCCAGCCGCTCCGCAGCATGTGGGATCTTCCGGACCTGGGCAGGAACCCGTGTCCCCTGCATCGGCAGGCAGACTCTCAACCAATGGGCCAACAGGGAAGCCCTGTTGTAAGATTTTTAATCACAGTTTCAATTTCATTACTTGTGATTGGTCTGTTCATATTTTCTATTTCTTCCTGGTTCAGTTTTGGAATGTTATACCTTTCTAAAACTTTGTCCATTTCTTCCAGTTTGTCCATTATATTGGCATAAAGTTGATTGTAATAATCTCTTAGGATGCTTTGTATTTCTGTGGTGTCTGTTGTAACTTCTCCTTTTCCATTTCTAATTTTATTGATTTGAGTCCTCTCCCTCTTTTTCTTGAGGAGTCTGGTTAATGGTTGATCAATTTTGTTTATCTTTTCAAAGAACCAGCTTTTAGTTTTATTGATCTTTGCTATTGTTTTCTTTGTTTCTATTTCATTTATTTCTGATCTGATCTTGATGCTTTCTTTCCCTCTGCTGACTTTGGGTTTTGTTTGTTCTTCCTCTTGTCCCTTTAGGTGTAAGCTTAGACTGTTTATTTGAGATTTTTCTTGTTTCTTGAGGTAGGCTTGTATAGCTATGAACGTTCCCTCTTAGAACTGCTTTTGTTGCATCCCATAGGTTTTGCATCACCATGTTTTCATTTTCATTGTCATTTGTCTCTAGGTATTTTTTGATTTCCTCTTTGATTTCTTCAGTGATCTCTTGGTTATTTAGTAACGTATTGTTTAGTCTCCACGTGTTTGTGTATTTTACGGTTTTTTCCCTGTAATTCATTTCTAATCTCATAGCATCGTGGTCAGAAAAGATGCTTGATATGATTTCAATTTTCTTAAATTTACTGAGGCTTGATTTGTGACCCAAGATGTGATCTATCCTGGAGAATGTTTCACGCGCACATGAGAAGAAAGTGTAATCTGCTGTTTTTGGATGGAATGTCCTGTAAATATCAATTAAATCTATCTAGTCTATTGTGTCATTTAAAGCTTCTGTTTCCTTATTTATTTTCATTTTGGATGATCTGTCCATTGGTGTTAGTGAGGTGTTCAAGTCCCCCACTATTATTATGTTACTGTCGATTTCCTCTTTTATAGCTGTTAGCAGTTGCCTTATGTATTGAGGTGCTCCTATGTTGGCTGCATGTATATTTATAATCGCTATATCTTCTTCTTGGATTGATCCCTTGATCATTATGTAGTGTCCTTGTCTCTTGTAAAATTCTTTATTTTAAAGTCTATTTTGTCTGATATGAGTATAGCTAATCCAGCTTTCTTTTGATTTCCATTTTCATGGAACATCTTTTTCCATCCCCTCACTTTCAGTCTGTATGTGTTTCTAGGTCTGAAATAGGTCTCGTGTAGACAGCATATATATGGGTCTTCTTTTTGTATCGACTCAGCGAGCCTGTGTCTTTTGGTTGGAGCATTTAATCCATTCACGTTTAAGGTAATTATTGATGTGTATGTTCCTGTGACCATTTTCTTAATTGTTTTGGGTTTGTTTTTGTAGGTCCTTTTCTTCTCTTGTGTTTCCCACTTACAGAAGTTCCTTTAGCATTTGTTGTAGAGCTGGTTTGGTGGAGCTGAATTCTCTTAGCTTTTGCTCGTCTGTAAAGCTTTTGATTTCTCCATCGAATCTGAATGAGATACTTGCTGGGTAGAGTGATCTTGGTTGTAGGTTTTTCCCTTCATCACTTTAAGTATATTATTCCACTCCCTTCTGGCTTGTAGAGTTTCTGCTGAGAAATCAGCTGTTAACCTTATGGGAGTTCCCTTGTATGTTGTCATTTTTCCCTTGTTGCTTTCAATAATTTTTCTTTGTCTTTAATTTTTGCCAATTTGATTACTATGTGTCTCGGCGTGTTTCTCCTTGGGTTTATCCTGTATGGGACTCGCTGCACTTCCTGGACTTGGGTGACTATTTCCTTTCCTATGTTAGGGATGTTTTCGCCTACAATCTCTTCAAGTATTTTCTCTGGTCCTTTCTCTCTCTCTTCTCCTTCTGGGACCCCTATAATGCGAATGTTGTTGTGTTTGTTTTCCCAGAGGTTTCTTAGGCTGTCTTCATTTCTTTTCATTCTTTTTTCTTTATTCTGTTCCACAGCAGTAAATTCCACCGTTCTGTCTTCCAAGTCACTTAGCCGTTCTTCTCCCTCAGTTATTCTGCTATTGATTCCTCCTAGTGTAGTTTTCATTTCAGTTATTGTATTGTTCATCTATGTTTGTTTGTTCTTTAATTCTTCTAGGTTTTGTTAAACATTTCTTGTGTCTTCTTGATCTTTGCCTTCATTCTTTTTCCAAGGTCCTGCATCATCTTCACTATCATTATTCTGAATTATTTTTCTGGAAGTTTGCCTATCTCCACTTCATTTAGTTGTTTTTCTGGGGTTTTATCTTGTTCCTGCATCCTGTCCATAGCCCTCTGCTTTTTCATCTTGTCTATCTTTCTGTGAATGTGGTTTTTGTTCCACAGGCTGCAGGATTGTAGTTCTTCTTGCTTCTGCTGTCTGCCCTCTGGTGGATGAGGCTATCTAAGTGGCTTCATGGGAGAGACTGGTGATGGGTAAGCTGACTGTTGCTCTGGTGGGCAGAGCTCAGTAAAACTTGAATCTGCTTGTCTGCTGATGGGTGTGACTTGGTTCCCTCCCTGTTGGTTGTTTGGCCTGAGATGACCCAACACTGGAGCCTACCAGGGCTCCTTGGTGGGCTCATGCTAAGGAGTACTTCCCAGAACTTCTGCAGCCAGTGTCCTTGTCCTCATGGTGGGAGACTGCCACCCCCCACCTCTGCAGGAGACCCTCCAACACTAGTGGGTACGTCTGGTTCAGTCTCCTATGGGGTCACTTCTCCTTCCCCTGGGTCCTGATGTGCACACTACTTTGTGTGTGCCCTCCAAGAGTGGAGGCTCTGTTTCCCCCAGTCCTGTCAAAATCCTGCAATCAAATCCTGCTAACCTTCAAAGTCTGATTCTCTAGGAATTCCTCCTCCCTTTGCTGAACCCCCAGGTTGGGATGCCTGATGTGGGGCTCAGAACCTTCACTTCAGTGGGTGAACTTCTAAGTGTTTTCCAGTCTATGAGTCACCCATCCAGCAGTTATGGGATTTGATTTTACTGTCATTGTGCCCCTCTTACCATCTCATTGTGGCTTCTCCTTTGTCTTTGGATGTGGGGTATCTTTTTTGGTGAGTTCCAGTGTCTTCATGTCAATGACTGTCCAGCAGCTAGCTGTAATTCTGGTGTTCTCGCCTGCTGTCTGTTTTGACTTCTCCCGAGCTTCTGCTCTGTGTGCATGTGCTCAATACCAAATTTAGCTTGTATGATTATGGGAATAATAAGCTTAACATTTAATGATAGCATATAGGATGTAACTAGCCCATAGTAAATACTAAAAATGACATTATTTACTTGCACTTTCCAGAAAGAAGAAACAGACATACTGTAGATTTGTGAAGCCCTGTCATGCTTTGATTGTTACTATATGTCTTTGTTGTTTTAACTCACCTATGTATTGAAAAGCTATAAGAATTACTTTCTGACCTTCTCCTCACCAGTTTTATTTTTACCGTATCATTACAATTATTGTTCCTAAAGTAGTTCAACCAAATTGCAAAATAATGTGTGCACAGAATATTGCATCTACTTGTTCCAGTATGTTTCAAAGCTGTTTTGGTAAGTCAGTTGAATAGGAGAGAAAGATTCAGATAACTTAGTTTGTTTCTACTGTTTTCAAGGTACTATTCTCTGTATTCTTACTTAATTGCATATTAAAGCTGAAAATTTGACATTAACTCATTTTACACATGAATAAAAAGATGCTGAGAATGATTGAGTAATTCACCCAAAGCTATACAACTAGCAAATGGTCAAGTCAGGTTTCTAAACCAATGCTGTCTCACCACACTTATATACTCAGCACCTGTGTAGTATACACTATGGTGCAGAAGCAGAGCCACTGAAGAAAAAGAAGAACCACAAAGAGAAGGAAAGAAGAGATATCTGCCCTGGAAGTAATTTCAGATGACATGACATTAAACGTACCTGGAATGAATGGAACCTCTTTACTCTGTTTTTTATGTAAACATGTGATTATTGGCAAGTGGTTGAGCCAAGCTTTTGGATGATAACTTGCTGTAGGAAGAAAGAGATATACAATGAAAGAAACAACATAGAAGCCCCGAGGAGTAGGTAGAATCAGTATCTGAGTAAACAAATTATACCCAATTTCCAATCTCTTGAATTGACAGTATGCTTCTGATGGGGGCAATGCCTCAGCATTAGCAATGTCATAGCTTTCTCCCTTAGTACCAAGCACACTGTATCCTCATTATTTGTTTACAAGTTAGTCTTTGCCCTTTATACTGTGAGAATACCAAGAGAAAAGACACTACACAAACCTATGTCTTCAAGGCTTGGTTGAGTGTTTATTACATAGCCCAAATGTATGAATATATAAATAAATAAAAGAAGGAAAAATGTAATCATTAAATTTTATTATCAGTCTTCTCTACTTTGAAAGTCACTAAGAAACTCAAGTATCCTTATAAAGAGAGCTCAGAATTTAGTGGTTGTTCATCAAAGTAAGAGAAACTTTAAAACACAAGCACAGCATAGATAAGGATCAGTCTTGGTGCTGTGGAGATGAATACGGGAACAGGTGTCAGAGTACACTTAAGGATAAAATAATATTAAAGACTTTTAAAACTATAAACACCCATAATCCCACTGTCTAAGCACTATTTACAGTTCAGTCAAAAAAAGACAAACTCTTCTTGTCATTCCCATTAGCTCTTGGTGCTACTGTTGATAACCCTTGATTGATTCTGTATAGTTAACAGAAACTATTAAACGTAGAATATACAATTAAAATTAAAAGGAAATAAAACTTTCAAAAGCCAAAACGGTGGGAGTAATGAAACAGTCTCGGAAATTTTTTGAGAGATGATAGTGTCCAACAAGTTAGTGAGAGGAGCATTCAGCAAGAGGGAATTAGCAGTAAGTGAGCACCAGAAAAGAATACTGAGAACCAGGCAATAGATGAGGCATGGAAGCAGAAAGGACCCAACCGGAAGGTATTATACATAGAAATACAGACAATAGAAGAGAGATGACTTTGACACTTTGGGAATGATGGTTAATGCATAAAAGCACAAAATCCATGCAGGACAACTGACAAGGTGTCTATCACACGGAGGTCACCAATCTAAGGTGTTTTAAACCTCTCCCCAAAGTGTTGGACTTCCAACACTTGGCAGTAAATACAAGCTTTGCTCCCAGGTTGGTGAAAGAGCTGGACTATACCTGAGGATCTAGTAACTTGAACTGTAAAGTTTGGAAGAAAACTGGAACAGGGAATAGAGCAAATTATTTTCCTAAGGCCTCCTCCCTAACACACAATTCTTGAACAATCTGGTCATACCTATGCATATACACCAGTTTGACTACCTCAAATTGATGAGCAATAACAAATTAATTCAATCAAATAAGCAATGCGACTTTCTTTTTCTGAGACTTCATTTAGAAATTAAATTGAACTATTAAAATAGTCAGATTGTATTTTTTGTGTAGACAGAGACTAAGGATGCCACTAAATACACTATTAGTTGAATTTTTAAATGGTTCTTTAAGTCAGGGTATTAAAACAATATAAAAAATCAATACTTCCATAGTCTTCATTTTTAAATGTCATTTTACATCAACTTTATCAACATTTTTTCATAAAATTGTATTTGGGGGTATACTCCCATCTTTGGAGGAACCTCAAAATGTCAATGGAATGTACAAGGACTAAGTTCTTGGATGAAATCTGCACTCTTAAAGGATGTGGCTCATTACTTTATGGCAATCATATAAGTTAGCAAATGACAGATAAGAGGCTTGTACTTTGATGATTTCATTTACTTTTAATGGGTCTCACTAGTCCAAGAAATTCTGAAGCAAATGTGGAGGAAAACAAGCATTTTACATCCTTTCAGCACTTATATCTACAAGAAAATTGTTCACTTTTTAAAAGAAAAACCAGGCTGGTAATAGCCTAAGCCACATAGAAAGATATTTGCTACCAGCCAATAATTTCCTGAAACAATTACTATCATGTATTTAAATTAATGTTTATGATATGGAACTTTTTTTGAGTTTCTAAATGCCAACAATCTTAACTATTGAAGCAGAAAAAAAGCCATAGAAAAGAATATTAGAGAATAAGGCCCTTCCTCTTGATTTCTTAAAGTTTAACTTTCTTAATATAAAATTAAAAGAACAAAATATTTGTTCACTTTTTATACATGTGAATGATTGAAATGACAATCTTTCCACACACTAAAAAATTTAAATATATTTTAAATTATCAAAGTAATATATCCTCATGGTGACTAGTGGCCTAATGCAAAAATACATAAATATATTAAAAATCTCTCCTCCAACATCTTCCATGCCTAAACTCTGGAGTTAAGCAGTTATAGAAACTTGATATTTATCCATGCACATGTAAATTTATGCACCCTTATTTTGGGTAAAGACTGGTTGAGGTGGTATGATGTTGTGTTGTTTGCTTTACAATTATCAGGTCATGTCATCTGTATTAATCTACACTTTTTTCTCACTTAATAAATCACAGGATTAACAGTATGTCAGAGAGTTCTTTCTTCCTAAATTGGCTCTTTATTTTAGATCTATCTATATTAAATGGTAAACAAACACGAAAATTTACTGACTTTTCTGAAAATCTACTGGAATATAGTTGACTCTTGAACAACACAGGGGTTAGGGATACAAACTCTCCTTGCAGTTGAAAATCTGCCTGTAACTTTACAGACAGCCCTCTGTATCTGCCCTTCCATATCCAAGGATTCAACCAACCTTGTAACCTGTAGTTCTGTAATATGCATTTACTGAAAAAAAATCTGGGTATAAGTGGACCATCATAGTTCCAACCCATGTTGTTCAAGGGGTCAACTGTAGAAGAAAACACATCCCCAAAAGTATAGCCTCCTCAGTATCTACACAAGTAGTCACAAAGAAAAAGAAAAGCATTACAGAAAAATAAAGCAGGATTAAAGCATTATCTAGATATATAAGCTTTGATATTCCATTCTTTTCATTAATATTATTAATATTAATTTTTACTGAGTGATTTCAATAAACCTATCACTACATTTTCCCATTTACATATACAATCTCATTTAATAAGCTTTATAACAATTCTAATATTTAAGAAATATTATAATGTCCATTGTAGGGACAGATTAAGAATTTGCCCTCATGGTCTCAAATTCTACAGACCTTATAATTAATATTATTTCAATAACACTCAAATGCTAACAATATGGCATAAATTAATGTATCCTCTTACAACTGCATGCCATTTTAAATCACTCTAGAGAAAGTTCTTAAAAATTGTGATGCAAAAACATTTCAGATATTATAGTCACTGAGGACCACAATCAAATTACTGTGGTCATTTGGCCAGCCAGTTGTCCAGTTACAGAAAAATATCCTTAGGACCTGCTTACTTGGAAACTTTCTGCCTTTGTGGAGATTTCCACATGAGATGGCCCTGAGAAATGTATTCAAGTGCAATTAGTTTATTTGCAACATAAGTCCAGTAATGCAGGTAGGAGATTGGGGAAATGAGATAGGGAAGGAAAGACAGCCAAAAAAGCATATGCATATATCAAGTTACCACTTAGGGAAACAATAGCTTAATCCCACCTGGTGTTGGTTTGCAAACTGGCCCCATACACAGAGGGCAAGGAGAGACCAAAGAAAGAGGCAGACCACTCCATATTGGTAGTCAGCAGGTTTAATAAGCAAGGAAACTCACACAGGAGGCTTGTCTTGGGCAGCTACAAGACAGGTAGATCTCCTCAACCACGCGCCAAAATCTTAAAAGTTCATATAGAGGCCTTAACAAGCTTTAATCATATACACTGTGCAGATGGTCTCAATAAAACAGGGCTCTCTCAAGGCTGAGTCCTTGAAAACAGTTCCCACTATGGGAACTGCGGGCAGACTGTACATTCCAAGGACGGGGAGAGGGTGAGGAACATCCAATTGCCTGGGTCCAACTCATGAGTCAAACCATGGTCATATGCTATGAGTGACCTCTTCCAACAACTGGGAAATTCTGGGAAACTCTATACAACATTCACTTTAGAGTTATCCCATCAGAGAGGAAAGAGAACTGGGATATTTATACACCAACCACTATTTAGCTGGGGACCCCAGCAAGGGGAGGAGACATTAATCTCCTGACACTACCAGTCTTTTAGGTGGGCTAAGAAGGCTCCAATGGCCAGACAAAGCCTTTATGAAAAAAAAAAAGTAGTCATAAATCTGGCCTCTGTCCATTGATATGGAAAAGGCACCATTAAAATCTGCTCTAATATGCTATATCTTCCAAGTTATCCCCCAGCAGATGTTAACCAGGCAGTTTTGCCCTTCATTTGCTTCAATTTATAGACTTTCCAACTCAAAGTTACATATTCTTACCCCTGTAATATTTATCTTAAACATTAGTTTTGCTTAATATCATGAATCAATTTCATCAACAGCAAAACGAGCAGCCTACTTTGCTGATTACATATGTTTTGTAGTAAATATGTTTTTATCTTAATTATGCTCTTCTATGAAGTGTTTCATGCAATCTAGTATGAATTTTGATTACATGATATGTCAAGAGACAGACAAAAAGAAATATGTGGAGAGACATACATTACAATTAGAGTACCTCATTAGCAAGTTAAATGTGAAGGAATATGAAATTCAGGGACTTCATTACCAACAACAACAACAAAAGAACATGATACTGTGTATATGAGTCAAACATTATCTGTGGACTCTAGCTCACATTTAAAACGAGTACACCATGTATTAAGAAATAATAGATCAGTTGAATGTTTTAACCACAAAAGTAACTGAAAAAGTAATTAAAATCTTCTCGTAAACAAAATGCTAAAACCAGGTAGTGTTCTAAGAACAGATAAATCCAAATTTATAAAAATTTTCCAGAATATAGAAAAGGAGGAAAAATACTGCAATATGATGCTGCTATTCTAGCCTTTAAAAAAAGCAGAAGCAGATGGACAAAGATAAGGGGGAAAATGTCTAATATATATGCAAAATATACACTTATGACTGCAGATGAAAAAAACTCTAAGCAAGATGTTATCAAACAAAATATAACATAAAATTATCTCAGTGGATGCCAGATCATCTTTATATATCTATTTTTATATCTATAGGCATCATTCCTAGCAAACTAGCAATGGAAGGAAATACCTTAATCGAAGAAATGGAATTGATATCAATCCCACAGCAATCATCATATTTAATGTGAAAAGTTAGTATTCCCTTTAAGAACATGAGACATAGACACTTACTTTTACTGCTACTTTTAAACTACTATCTACTTTTTGTGCTGAAATTACTGGTTAGAAAAGAAATATAAGGAAAGAAAATGAATAGTATAAGAACTAGAAATAGAGAAAAAAAATCAGTATTTTCAAAGAAAATTACTGCCTATACAGAAAATTGGAAAGGATCTATGGATGAGGATTAGACTCACAAGATAACTCATCATTTCTTTTTGAAAAGTATTTTAAATTTGTTGCATTTCTATCCACCAGCAATGAATATGTAGTGCATATAATTAAAATGCAAGTAGCTGTTTATAAATTACAACAAAGTTACAAGTGCCCAGGAATAAACACAATTAAAAAAATGCATAAAATTTGTGAAAAAATTAAAACTATACTGAAGGACATTTGAAAACAAATAAATGGAAAATAAATTATGTTCATGGAAATGTTAATATTGTTTAGATGCCAATACTCTCTATTTTGTTCAATAAATGCAATAAAATTCTTATCAAAATGTCAGCACAATTATATTTGATTTAGACTTGTTTGCTTGGGTTTTTTGGTTCTGTTTTAACTTTTATATGAAAGAATAATAGCCAAGAAGAGCCAGAACATCTCAAAAGAATAAGAAGAAATAGGAGCACTTTCCTATGAGGTAAATAGTTTTATTTTAAAGCTATTATAAATAAGACAATGTGGCACAGTGACAGTGGAAATAGATAAATAATAAAAGAAAACTGAGTAAGGAAACTTGACATTTTAACCAAAATCAATTCCAGAATATTTAAAAACTAAATATATATCAAGCAATATTTACAAACATTTAGAAGACAATATAGGTGAATATCTGTATGACCTTCACAGAAGAAAAAAATTTTTGAGCTTTATTGAGGTGTAATTGTAAAATAAAACTGAGAACTCCCTCTCATCAGGAAACTTGCACAAGCCTCTTAGATAGCCTCATCCACCAGAGGACAGACAGCAGAAGCAAGAAGAACTACAATCTTGCAGCCTGTGGGGAACAAAACACATTCACAGAAAGATAGACAAGATGAAAAGGCAGGGGGCTGTGGACCAGATGAAGGAACAAGATAAAACCCCAGAAAAACAACTAAATGAAGTGGACATAGGCAACCTTCCAGAAAAATAATTCAGAATAATGATAGTGAAGATGATTCAGGACCTCAGAAAAAGAATGGAGGTAAAAATCAAGAAGACACAAGAAATGTTTAACAAAACCTAGAAAAATTAAAGAACAAACAAACATAGATGAACAATACAATAACTGAAATGAAAACTACACTAGAAGGAATCAATAGCAGAATAACTGAGGCAGAAGAACAGATAAGTAATTTGGAAGGCAGAATGGTGGAATTCACTGCTGCAGAACAGAATAAAGAAAAAAGAAAGAAAAGAAATGAAGACAGTCTAAGAGATGTCTGGAATAACATTAAACGTAACAACATTCCCATTATAGGGGTCCCAGAAGGAGAAGAGACAGAGAAAGGACCAGAGAAAATACTTGAAGAGATTATAGGTGAAAACTTCCCTAACATGGGAAAGGAAATAGTCACCCAAGTCCAGGAAGCACAGAGAGTCCCATATAGGATAAACCCAAGGAGAAACACAATAAGACACATAGTAATCAAATTAGCAAAAATTAAAGACAAAGAAAAATTATTGAAAGCAGCAAGGGAAAAATGACAAATAACATACAAGGGAACTCCCATAAGGTTAACAGCTGATTTCTCAGCAGAAACTCTACAAGCCAGAAGGGAGTGGAATAATATACTTAAAGTGATGAAGGGAAAAACCTACAACCAAGATCACTCTACCCAGCAAGTATCTCATTCAGATTCGATGGAGAAATCAAAAGCTTTACAGACGAGCAAAAGCTAAGAGAATTCAGCTCCACCAAACCAGCTCTACAACAAATGCTAAAGGAACTTCTGTAAGTGGGAAACACAAGAGAAGAAAAGGACCTACAAAAACAAACCCAAAACAATTAAGAAAATGGTCACAGGAACATACACATCAATAATTACCTTAAACGTGAATGGATTAAATGCTCCAACCAAAAGACACAGGCTCGCTGAGTCGATACAAAAAGAAGACCCATATATATGCTGTCTACACGAGACCTATTTCAGACCTAGAAACACATACAGACTGAAAGTGAGGGGATGGAAAAAGATATTCCATGCATATGGAAATCAAAAGAAAGCTGGAGTAGCAATACTCATATCAGACAAAAGAGACTTTAAAATAAAGACTATTACAAGAGACAAAGAAGGACACTACATAATGATCAAGGATCAATCCAAGAAGAAGATATAACAATTGTAAATATTTATGCACCCAACATAGGAGCACCTCAATACATAAGGCAACTGCTAACAGCTATAAAAGAGGAAATTGACAGTAACACAATAATAGTGGGGGACTTAAGCACCTCACTTACACCAATGGACAGATCAACCAAAATGAAAATAAATAAGGAAACAGAAGCTTTAAATGACACAATAGACTAGATAGATTTAAGTGATATTTACAGGACATTCCATCCAAAAACAGCAGATTACACTTTCTTCTCATGTGCGCGTGAAACATTCTCCAGGATAGATCACATCTTGGGTCACAAATCAAGCCTCAGTAAATTTAAGAAAATTGAAATCATATCAAGCATGTTGTCTGACCACCATGCTATGAGATTAGAAATAAATTACAGGGAAAAAAACGTAAAAAACATAAACACGTGGAGACTAAACAATACGTTACTAAATAACCAAGAGATCACTGAAGAAACAAAGAGGAAATCAAATAATACCTAGAGACAAATGACAGTGAAAACACGACGATCTAAAATCTATGTGATGCAGCAAAAGCAGTTCTAAGAGGGAACGTTTATAGCTATACAAGCCTACCTCAAGAAACAAGAAAAATCTCAAATAAAAAATCTAACCTTACACCTAAAAGAAGTAGAGAAAGAAGAACAAATAAAACCCAAACTTAGCAGAAGGAAAGAAATCATCAAGATCAGAGCAGAAATAAATGAAATAGAAACAAAGAAAACAATAGCAAAGATAAATAAAACTAAAAGCTGGTTCTTTGAAAAGATAAACAAAATTGATCAACCATTTGCCAGACTCCTCAAGAAAAAGAGGGAGAGGACTCAAATCAATAAAATTAGAAATGAAAAAGGAGAAGTTACAACAGACAACACAGAAATGCAAAGCATCGTAAGAGACTACTACAAGCAACTTTATGCCAATATAATGGACAACCTGGAAAAAATAGACAAATTTTTAGAAAGGTATAACATTCCAAGACGGAATCAGGAAGAAATAGAAAATATGAACAGACCGATCACAAGTAATGAAATTGAAACTGTGATTAAAACCCTTCCAACAAGCAAAAGTCCAGGACCAGATGGCTTCACAGGTGAATTCTATCAAACATTTAGAGAGGAGCTAACACCCATCCTTCTCAAACTCTTCCAAAAAATTGTGGAGGAAGGAACACTCCCAAACTCATTCTGTGAGGCCACCATTACCCTGATACCAAAGCCAGACAAAGATACTACAAAAAAAGAAAATTATAGACCAATATCAGTGATGAATATAGATGCAAAAATCCTCAACCAAATATGAGCAAACAGAATCCAACAACACATTAAAAGGATCATATACCATGATCAAGTGGGATTTATCACAGGGATGCAAGGATTCTTCAATATACACAAATCAACAATGAAAAATCTGAAAGAGAAATTAAGGAAACACTCCCATTTACCATTGAAACAAAAAGAATAAAATACCTAGGAATAAACCTACCTAGAGAGACAAAAGACCTATACTCAAAAAACTATAAGACACTGATGACAGAAATTAAAGATGATACAAACAGATGGAGAGATATACCATGTTCTTGGATTGGAAGAATCAATATTGTGAAAATGACTATACTACCCAAAATAATCTACAGTCAATGCAATCCTTATCAAATTACCAATGGCATTTTTTACAGAACTAGAACAAGAAATCTTGAAATTTGTATGGAGTTACAAAAGACCCTGAATAGCCAAAGCAGTCTTGAGAAAGAAAAAAGGAGCTGGAATAATCAGGCTCCCTGACTTCAGAATATACTGCAAAGCTACAGTAGTCAAGACAGTATGGTACTGGCACAGAAACAGAAATATAGATCAATGGTATA
This sequence comes from Globicephala melas, assembly GCF_963455315.2. Taxonomy (NCBI): domain Eukaryota; kingdom Metazoa; phylum Chordata; class Mammalia; order Artiodactyla; family Delphinidae; genus Globicephala; species Globicephala melas. The sequence continues at coordinate 77,341,101 of NC_083319.1, read as the reverse complement.
GGATAGAAAGCCCAGAGATAAACCCATACACATATGGTCACCTTATCTTTGATAAAGGCGTCAAGAATATACAATGGAGAAAAGACAGCCTCTTCAATAAGTGGTGCTGGGAAAACTGGACAGCTTCATGTAAAAGAATGAAATTAGAACACTCCCTAATACCATACACAAAAATAAACTCAAAATGGATTAAAGACCTAAATGTAAGGTCAGACACTATAAAATTCTTAGAGGAAAACATAGGAAGAACGCTCCATGACATAAATCACAACATTCTTTTTGACCCACCTCCTAGAGAAACGGAAATAAAAACCAAAATAAACAAATGGGACATAATGAAACTTAAAAACTTTTACACAGCAAAGGAAACCATAAAGAAGATGAAAAGACAACCCTCAGAATGGGAGAAAATATTTGCAAATGAAGCAACTGACAGAGAATTAATCTGCAAAATTTACAAGCAGCTCATGCAGCTCAATTCCAAAAAACAAACAACCCAATCAAAAAATGGGCAGTAGACCTAAATAGAGATTTCTCCGAAGAAGACATACAAATGGCCAAGAAGCACATGAAAAGCTTCTCAACATCACTAATTATTAGAGAAATACAAATCAAAACTACAATGAGGTATCATCTCACACCAGTTAGAATGGGCATCATCAGAAAATCTACAAACAACAAATGCTTGAGAGGGTTTGGAGAAAAAGGAACCCTCTTGCACTGTTGGTGGGAATGTAAATTGATACAGCCACTATGGAAAACAGTATGGAGGTTCCTTAAAAATACTAATAATAGAGCTACCATATGACCCAGCAATCCCACTACTGGGCATATACCCAGAGGAAACCATAATTCCAAATGATACATGCACCCCAATGTTCATTGCAGCACTATTTACAATAGCCAGGTCATGGAAGCAACTTAAATGCCCATCGACAGATGAATTGATAAAGAAGATGTGGCACATGTATACAATGGAATATTACTCAGCCATAAAAAGGAATGAAATTGGGTTATTTGTAGAGACGTGAATCGATCTAGAGACTCTCATACAGTGTGAATTAAGTCAGAAAGAGAAAAACAAATGTTTATTAATGCATATATGTGGAACATAGAAAAATGGTACAGATGAACTGCTTTGCAGGTCAGAAACTGAGACACTGATGTAGAGAACAAATGTATGGATGCCAACGGGGTGAAAGTAGTGGCCAGTGGCGGTGGTGATGTGATGAATTGGGAGAACTGGATTGACATGTATACACTGATGTGTATAAAATGGATGACTAATATGAACCTGCTGTATAAAAAAATAAATTAAATTAAATTAAAAAATTAAAAAATAATTATAAAATAAAACAAGATAAAATTCAGTTGTTTATTTGATATATTTCTTTTTTCTCAATATAAGTGTTTATTTTAAAATTTCCTCTAAGAACTGGTTTTGCTGCATCTCATATATTTTGGTGTTTTGTTTTTCCATTTTCATTTGTTTCAAGGTATTTTTTGATTGCTCTTTGATTTCTTCTTTGACCCATTAGTTATTCCCAAGCATGTTGTTTAATCTCCACATACTTGTGAATTTTCCAATAGTCCCATTGCAATTAATTTCTAGTTTCATATTATTGTGGTTGAAAAGATGCTTGATATAATTTCAGTCTTAATTTTCAAATGACTTGGTTTCTGACCTAATATATCATCTAGTCTGGTGAATGTTCCATGTGCACTTGAGGAGAATGTGTATTCTATTGCTAGAATGTTTTGTATATACGTTAGGTCAATTTGGCCTAAAGTATAGCTTAAGTCCAATGATTCCATATTAATTTTCTTTCTGGATGATCTATTCATTGTTGAAATAGGGATACCAAAGTCCCCTACTATAATTGTAATGCTGTCTATTTCTGCCTACAGATCTCTTAATATTTGTTTTCTATATTTACATGCTCTGATGTTGGGTGCATGAATATTTACAGCTGTTAAATCCTCTTGATGAATCAACTCCTTTATGATATACAGTATAATTTTATAATTATATAATAATATTTGTCTCATTATAATTTTTGTCTTAAAGTTTATTTTGTCTGATATAAAGATAGCTATCACTGATTTATTTTGGTTTCCATTTGCATGGAATATTTTTCCATCTCTTCATAGGAAAGGAATTTAAACACTGATAGTGTACAATATAAAAAGACTGATAAAACAAATCATCTTAAGAATTTCTCTTTATAAAAAGGCATTATAAATAAAATGAAAACACAAGTCACAAACCAGTATAAAATATTTGCAACTCACCAACTGAGAATAAGAAGACAGAACGTAAAAGGACTCTTAAGAAATCTATAAGAAAAAGATTTAAAAACAAAAAGCAAGTTAGAAAATGGGGGAAAATATAAACAAGTCCATGTAAACACAAATACACAAATAACATTTAAGGCTGCTGGATGAAGTTTATAATTGAGGAAATTCAAATTAAGATCACAATGGCTTACTATTTCACATATACCAGTTTGGGCATAGATTTTGGTTACATCAGTTGCTAATGTAGGTGTACAGGAATTGGAACACTTTTATATTGCTGTTACAAGGGTAAATTGCTTACCACCACTTGAGAAAACAGTTCTTCACCTTCTAGTAAAGCCGAAAATGTACTTGCCCTGTATCCCAATCATTCCATATCTGGGCATATTTCCTAGAAAAATTATTTTTCATATATGTCAGACATAAACCTGGATAAATAAGCTCTCACACATGTACATCAAGAATGTTCAAAAATATTTATAATAGGAGAAACTAAAATATCAAATTTCTATCAACAATATAGTGTATAAATAAAATTGATTATATTTATAAATTAAAGTATTTCATGACATGGCAATGATGCAACTTCAGCAAAATTCATCAACATGGGTAAACCTCAGAAATCTTAGAAGTAATCTTTTTCAACATAGTCTTTTCTTTCTAGAAAAGAAAGTCACAGAAGAATATATATGTGATTCCATTAACATATGTTTAAAAACCTGAAAAACTAAACAATATATTGATGAAGGCATATCATTTAAACAATAAAAAAGTGAATAAGTGCAGAATTCAGAATAGCAGTTACCTCTGCAAGGGTGGGAAAAATTACACAAGGGGCTTCAAAGGAACTGGTAACATTCTATTTCTTTATTTCATACGAAAATGTTCCTTTGATTTCTTTTACTTTACATGTATGAAAAAATTTTTTTTTAATTTTAATATGTATTAAACCATTTAAAAATAAAGCCAAAATAATTATAGTATTTCTTCCTTAAGAAATATATAAAGAATAAATATAATTTTTATTACCCTTAAAAACATAATAAACGTAAGTGCTGTGAAATCATTGATATGGCAACATACAACCTTGAGGTCAAAAAATTTTTTTTCACTCTTTTAACAAGTTTATTTTCCCACATAAAAAAGCAAATGCAACTGCCAATTAATATTATGAGTTCAATAACTTTCCTTATTAATATCTGAAAGCTAAAATTATCTATGATTTTTGTCCTATTGAAATAATCTTGATCTCTACCCATATGATGAAAGAAAGGTAGTATATTCAGTGACCTAAATGGGTAGGGTAGTTTTAAGTGTAGTTATCTCTAGTGCAGTGATATATTGAAAGTAAAGACACACTTAAAACAAAGTCACTATAACAGATGTAGGGAACAAAACGTATGGACACCAAAGGGGGAAAACAGGGAGTGGGTAATGGTGGTGGGATCAACTAGGAGATTGAGATTGACATATATACACTAATATTTATAAAATAGGTAACTAATAAGAACCTGCTGTATAAAAAATAAATAAATAAATAAGAAAGAAAGAAAAATAAATAAAATAAAACAAAGTCACTGTAGTATAATGTTCCTTGGCACTAAAATCTTTAAAAGCATTGTAGAATCTTAGATAAATATAATGTTGCTTTCTAAAGAAATGAAGTACAGCCAACAGTAGAAAGAACCTTGACATGTTATACAAGCATACAGTCTAATGCCAGCAAAACACTTAGCTTCAATTTTCTTCAGAATTATTTGATATAAACAATACCTTATCTAATTTCATGTTCTAGAAGTTTATACTTTATAGCCATAATATTTATAGAATATTTATCTATTTATTTATTATAGAATATTTCAAGCTTACACAATAATAAATAGTATTTTGAATCTCTACGTACACCTCACCCAGTTTCAACAATTATCAAAGCATGACCAATCTAATTTTCTTCATAAGTTCACAAGTTCACCCACCATCCAATTATTTTGAAATAAATGTCATGCATTATTTCATTTATAAACATTTTAGTATATATGTGTGTTGAGTTGCACCCTGCAGGCCTGCAAGCCCTGCAGTTGCCCTGCTTCGAGATCAAAGAAAGAGCCCAGAAACAACAACAGATTCATTTTTTTATTGGATAGGGAATCTTACTAGCCTGAAGCAAAAGGTCCTGAAGCAAAAGGTCCTGGAGCGACATCCCACTGTGTATGGCCAACGACATGCAGGACATGGCGGCAATCTTTGCTACTTCAGGGAGAAGGAGGATCATCAGTTACAAGCGGCTTACATCAGGAAAACAAGCGGCTGGGGCAGGGGGCAAGCACATAGGCAGTTACTGATTAAGCCCTATAATTAAAAGGATTGGATAGTTATGTGAGTGACTAACCAGCAGGGACTGGTTGAGCAGGGGATGTACAGAGAACAAGAAAACGGCCATCCTGAATGCCCTGACCATACAATGCATAAACCACAAGAGCTAAATTAAAAACATGATTTGATGTTTTGTGAAGAAATATTTTCATCACACCCTACCCCCACAAATAATGTCTAATATCACCAAATATGTAGGCAATATACACATTTTATTGATCATCCTACGATTGCTCTCTTTATTTTTACAGAATATTTGATCAAATTGAGATCGAAACAAGAGTTATACGTTTTGATTAGTTAATTTGTCTCTGAAGTCTTCTTGTAACTTACTTATCACTCTGTCTTATCTTCTTATAACTTATTTTAAGAAATCAGGGTTTTGTTTATTTATTTATTTAGTCCTATGGGTTTCCCATAGTCTGGGTGTGCTGCTTGCATTTTATTGGCATCATTTAACACATTCATCTCTCTCTTGTATTTATTATAAATTCATGGTTAAATCTCACATTTGTGAATTCACAGGAGGCACTTTGTACTTCTGACACCAACGTTGTCTCTTTTCGTGATGTCAGCAGCAATTAGTGGTGTTCAGATTCCTATTTCATTTGCTATTGCAAATGTTTATATTTTAATTAAATTATTTCTTTTTTACGTATAAGCTGGGATATTTTGACAAAGATCAACCCTCTTCACCTACTGTTTTGTTTCCCTGTGGTCCTGATTTTATAGGAAAGGCAAAATAAATACTTGTGTGTGTTGTTGTTGTTGTTTTGACAAGTTTTCAGGGTGAATTAATTCCTTACACTATCTTCTAATGGTGATCAATTAAGCAGTGGTGGGGGTATTTTTTCTAGTATCACAACAAATTCAGGAGCTTAAACACATTTGATGTGCGTTGGTTTACTGCAGTTGTTTTTTCCACAGATGCTCAACTACTCCATCTTTTACCAGTAGGACCCTCTTTAAGTTAGTAGCTTGAAACTGGTTATGAGAGTGTTTACATCACAGAAATCAGCAAACATGAATCAGGACTTTTTCATCCCAGAAAATCAGATATCAACATTTGCCACTTTACTACTGGCATCACATCCCATTCCGTCTCTTTTATCACCATCATTAAATTTTGGTTCTGTGGGTAAATATACATTTAATGACCTCTTCTGTCCTCATGATTTTAAAAAGTTATTTTGATTGTCTTAAGGGCATTCTCTATGAAATCTAATTGGGAAGCGCTAATGGAAAAAATGTAACCTTAGTTCTTGTGTGTTCATGATACTTTGTCTGTGGCCCTTATATTTGAAAATTATATTTGCTGGATGTAAAATCCTTGGATGACATTGTATTTCTTTGAACATCTTAAATAACACTCTTTTTTTTTTTCTTGCATTCCAGGCTTTCACTCAGGTAGAGAGGGATGCTACTTCCTGCTGACAGGGATGAAATGCCGGCTTTTACTTGGCTCTTTCTGAGACCAACAGGTAGGTTTGGGAGTTTGGGATGCCTAGTTCCAGCCTAACAATGGTGAAAGTCTGGGCTTCACACTTGGTCTTGGCTAGTGGGGGTGTGGGGGGGGTGGGAGCCATAGTTTTTTCTGTGGTGTTGGATGCAGTTGAGTAGTTGTTGTTTAAAAGTTTTCTGTCTTGCTAGGCTGCCCCTTTCCTAATCCATTTGCTAGGGAGAGCAGGCATTTGTTGGGGCATATTTTGTATGCATTTGTTGGCATTTCTAAGTTGCTTCCTTCTTCAGGTCCACATCTGGGATATCTGAGGCAAAAAGAAAACCTGAGACTCATCACCATGTCATTATTTGGATACTGAGGTCCCAGCCAGTCTGCCTTCTTCTCTCCACCTTTCAACATCTTCTTATGTTTGTTTTATATAATAACCAGTGTTTTAGTTGTACTTAACAGAAGGAATAAGGAGAAGTATATCTCTATCTTCCTTAAAGTGAAACCATAAACTGCATCTTAACTTAATTATTTTTCAAAAGAGCTGTGGTCCATGTTTGAGAAAGTTTACCTATGCCCTTCACCTTTGAATGAAAATTGAGTCATACTTTCGAATTTTTAAAATATTTGTTGGGTGTTTTCTTCAGGTAGACCACTTATCCCTATGTTGGCTTCTTATGCCTTGTTTAATCATTTGGTCTTTGATCATATCAAATAAGATTATCTCTTACCTTGCCTTCTTATAGTAAACCAACTTTCAGCAGTGTTTGTTCATTTCCTTGAATTCTTAAAACACTTGACAATGTTTACATGTCCTCAGTTTGTTTTTAAAGGTGGGCAATTTTTGTTTCATATAATTTACATTAATTTTTCTATTGCTGCTATAACAAATCACCACTAACTTAGTGACTTTAAAAAACACAAATTTATTTCCTTCCACTTCTGTAGGACAGAAGTTTAGGTGGGTCACCAGGCTGGATTCCTTCTGAAGGCAATAGTGAAGGATGTCTCCTTGCATTTGTCAACTTCTAGAGGCCACCTGCATTCCTTGACTTGTGGTCTCTTCCTCCATCTTGAAAGACAGCTGCATAGCATCCTCCAATCCCTCTCTTCCACTGTGAGTCTCTTGCCATGCTCTTTTCCTTATAAAGACCTTTGTGATTATATTGGGCCCATCCAAATAATCCAGGCTAATTTCCCTTTCTCAAACTCCTTAACTTTAATCCTATCCACAAAATTTCTTTTGGCATGTAAGCTAAAACATTAACAAATTCAAGGGATTAGCACATTGGCCTACTGCAGGGGCCATAATTTGTCTCACACATAATAAAACTTTTGTCTCCTTATTTTTGAACACTGATTTGACAGATATTATGATTTTCTTTAGCTGCATTTCCTTATTTTTTTTTAACATCTTTATTGGAGTATAATTGCTTTACAATGGTGTGTTAGTTTCTGCTTTATAAGAAAGTGAAACAGTTATACATATACATATGTTCCCATATCTCTTCCCTCTTCCATCTCCCTCCCGCCCACCCTCCCTATCCCAACCCTCTAGGTGGTCACAAAGCACAGAGCTTATCTTGCTGTGCTATGCGGCTACTTCCCACTAGCTATCGATTTTACGTTTGGTACTGTATATATGTCCATGCCACTCTTTCACTTTGTCACAGCTTACCCTTCCCCTCCCCATATTCTCAAGTCCATTCTCTAGTAGGTCTGTGTCTTTATTCCTGTCTTACCCATAGGTTCTTCATGACGTTTTTTTTCTTAGATTCCATATATATGTGTTAGCATACGGTATTTGTCCTTCTCTTTCTGACTTACTTCAGTCTGTATGACAGACTCTAGGCCCATCCACCTCACTACAAATAACTCAATTTCATTTCTTTTTATGACTGAGTAATATTGATTGTATATAAGTGCCACATCTTCTTTAGCCATTCATTTGATGATGGACACTTAGGCTGTTTCCATCTCCTGGCTATTGTAAATAGAGCTGCAATGAACATTTTGGTACATGACTCTTTTTGAATTATGGTTTTCTCAGGGTATATGCCCAGTAGTGGGATTGCTGGATCATATGGTAGTTCTATTTGTAGTTTTTTAAGGAACCTCCTACTGTTCTCCATAGTGGCTGTACCAATTCACATGCCCACCAGCAGTGCAAGAGTGTTCCATTTTCTCTACACCTTCTCCAGCATTTATTGTTTCTAGATTTTTGGATGACGGCCATTCTGACCGGTATGAGATGATACCTCATTGTAGTTCTGATTTACACTTCTCTAATGATTAATGATGTTGAGCATTCTTTCATGTGTATGTTGGCAGTCTGTATATCTTCTTTGGGTAAATGTCTATTTAGGTCTTCTGCCCATTTTTGGATTGGGTGGTTTCTTTTTTTGTTACTGAGCTGCATGTAAATTTTGGAGATAAATCCTTTGTCAGTTGCTTCATTTGCAAATATTTTCTCCAATTCTGAGGGTTGTCTTTTAGTCTTGTTTATGGTTTCCTTTGCTGTGCAAAAGCTTTGAAGTTTCATTAGGTCCCATTTGTTTATTTTTGTTTTTATTTCCATTTCTCTAGGAAGTGGGTCAAAAAGGATCTTGCTGTGATTTATGTCATAGAGTGTTCTGCCTATGTTTTCCTCTAAGAGTTTGATAGCTTCTGGCCTTACATTTAGGTCTGTAATCCATTTTAAGCTAACTTTTGTGTATGGTGTTAGGGAGTGTTCTAATCCCATACTTTTACAAGTACCTGTCCAGTTTTCCCAGAGCCACTTATTGAATAGGCTGTCCTTTCTCCACTGTACAGTCATACCTCCTTCATCAAAGATGAGGTGACCATATGTGTGTGGGTTTATCTCTGGGCTTTCTAACCTGTTCCCTTGATCTATATTTCTGTTTCTGTGCCAGTACCATATTGTCTTGATTACTGTAGCTTTGTAGTATAGTCTGAAGTCAGGAGACTGACTCCTCCAGCTCCTTTTTTCATTCTCAAGATTGCTTTGGCTTTTCAGGGTCTTTTGTGTTTCCATATAAATTGTGAAATTTTTTGTTCGAGTTCTGTGAAAAATGCCAGTGGTAGTTTGATAGGGATTGCATTGAATCTATAGATTGCTTTGGGTAGTAGAGTCATTTTCACAATATTGATTCTTCCAATCCAAGAACATGGTATATCTCTCCATCTATTTGTATCATCTTTAATTACTTTCATCAGTGTCTTACAATTTTCTGCATACAGGTCTTTTGTCTCCTTAGGTAGGTTTATTCCCATTTTATTCTTTTTTTGCAATGGTAAATGGGAGTGTTTTCTTGATTTCACCTACAGATTTTTCATTATTAGTGTATAGGAATGCAAGAGAGATTTCTCTGCATTAATTTTGTATCCTGCCACTTTACCAAATGCATTGATTACCTCTAGTAGTTTTCTGATAGCATCTTTACGATTCTCTACGTATAGTATCATGTCATCTGCAAACAGTGACACCTTTACTTCTTCTTTTCTGATTTGCATTCCTTTTATTTCCTTTTTTGCTCTGATTGCTGTGGTTAAAACTTCCAAAACTATGTTGAATAAGAGTGGTGAGAGTGGGCAACCTTGTCTTGTTCCTGATCTTAGTGGAAATGCTTTCAGTTTTTCACCATTGAGGACGATGTTGGCTGTGGGTGTGTCACATATGGCCTTTATTATGTTGAGGAAAGTTCCCTCTATGCCTACTTTCTTCAGGGTTTTTATCATAAATCGGTGTTGAATTTTATTGAAAGCTTTCTCTGCATCTATTGAGATGACCATATGTTTTTTCTCCTTCAATTAGTTAATATGGTGTATCATATTGATTGATTTGCATATAATGAAGAATCCTTACATTCCTGGAATAAACCCCACTTCATGGTGTATGATCCTTTTAATGTGCTGTTGGATTCTGTTTGCTACTATTTTGTTGAAGATTTTGGCATCTATGTTCATCAGTGATATTGGCCTGTAGTTTTCTTTCTTTGTGACATCCTTTTCTGGGTTTGGTATCAAGGTGATGGTAGCCTTGTAGAATGAGTGTGGGAGTGTTCCTCCCTCTGCTATATTTTGGAAGAGTTTGAGAAGGATAGGTGTTAGCTCTTCTCTAAATGTTTGATAGAATTCGCCTGTGAAGCCATCTGGTCCTGGGCTTTTGTTTGTTGGAAGTTTTTTAATCACAGTTTCAATTTCAGTGCTTCTGATTCGTCTGTTCATATTTTCTATTTCTCCCTGATTCAGTCTCAGCAGGCTGTGCATTTCTCAGAATTGTCCATTTCTTCCATGTTGTCCATTTTATTGGCATAGAGTTGCTTGTAGCAATCTCTCATGATCTTTGTATATCTGCAGTGACAGTTGTTACTTCTCCTTTTTCATTTCTAATTCTATTGATTTGAGTCTTCTCAAATTTTTTCTTGATAAGTCTGGCTAATGGATTTTCAATTTTGTTTATCTTCTCAGAGAACCATCTTTTAGTTTTATTTATCTTTGCTATCATTTCCTTCATTTCTTTTCCATTTATTTCTGATCAGATCTTTATGATTTCTTTCCTTCTGCTAACTCTGGGGTATTTTTGTTCTTCTTTCTCTAATTACTTTAGGTCTAAGGTTAGGTTGTTTATTCGAGATGTTTCCTGTTTCTTAAGGTAGGATTGTATTGCTGTAAACTTCCCTCTTAGAAATGCTTTTGCTGAGAGACTTCGGGTAGATGGCGGAAGAGTAAGACGCGGAGATCACGTTCCTCCCCACAGATACACCAGAAATACATCTACGCGTGGAACAACTCCTACAGAGCATCTACTGAACGCTGGCAGAAGACCTCAGACCTCCCAAAAGGCAAGAAACCCCCCACGTACCTGGGTAGGGCAAAAGAAAAAACTAAACAGAGACAAAAGGATAGGGACGGGTCCTGCACCAGCGGGAGAGAGCTGTGAAGGAGGAAAAGTGTCCACACACTAGGAAGCCCCTTCGCGGGTGGAGACTTCGGGAGGCGGAGTGGGGGAGCTTGGGAGCCGCGGAGGAGAGCACAGCAACAGGGGTGCGGAGGGCAAAGCGGACAGATTCCAGCGCAGAGGATCGGGCCGACCAGAACTTGCCAGCCAAGAGGCTTGTCTGCTCGCCCGCCGGGGCGGGCGGGACTGGAAGCTGAGGCTCCGGCTTTTGTCGGAGCGCCGGGAGAGGACTGAGGTTGGCGGCGTGAACACAGCCTGCGGGGCGTTGGTGCACCGCGGCTGGCCGGGAGAGAGTCCGGGGAGAAGTCTGGAACTGCCGAAGAGGCAAGAGACTTTTACGTCCCTCTTTGTTTCCTGGTGCACGAGGAGAGGGGATTAAGAACGCTGCTTGAGAGAGCTCCAGGGACGGGCGCGAGCCGCGGCTAGGGGTGCGGAGCCCAGAGATGGACGTGGCCAGGGCCGCCCAGAGCGGCTAGGGCCGCTGCTGCCGCCATCGGGAGGCCTGTGTGCGAACACAGGTCACTGGCCACGCGCCCTTCCGGGGAGCCTGTGCAGCCCGCCACTGCCGGGGTCCCGGGATCCAGGGACAACTCCCCCGGGAGAACGCACAGGCGCGCCTCAGGCTGCAACGTCTCGCCGGCCTCTGCCGCCGCAGGCCCGCCCCACACTCCGTGCCCCTCCCTACCCCCGGGCCTGAGTGAGCCAGAGCCTCCGAATCAGCGGCTCCTTTAACCCCGTCCTGTCTGAGCAAAGAACAGACGCCCTCCGGCGACCTACACGCACAGGCGGGTCTAAATCCAAAGCTGAGCCCCTGGGAGCTGTGAGAACAAAGAAGAGAAAGGGAAATCTCTCCCAGCAGCCTCAGAAGCAGCGGATTAAAGCTCCACAATCAACTTGATATACCCTGCATCTGTGGAATACCTGAATAGACAACCAATCATCCCAAATTAAGGAGCCCTGTGGATGAAAGGCTCTTGGGGCTGCAGCCAGGAGTCAGTGCTGTGCCTCTGAGGTGGGAGAGCCAACTTCAGGACACTGATCCACAAGAGACCTCCCAGCTGCACATAATATCAAACAGCAAAAATTTCCGAGAGATCTCCATCTCAACGCCAGCACCCAGCTTCACTCAACGACCAGCAAGCTACAGTGCTGGACATCCTATGCCAAACAACTAGCAAGACAGGAACACAACCCCACCCATTAGCAGAGAGGCGGCCCAAAATCATAATAAGTCTACAGACACCCCAAAACACACCACCAGACGTGGACCTGCACACCAGAAAGACAAGATCTAGCCTCATCCACCAGAACACAGGCACTAGTACCCTCCACCAGGAAGCCTACACAACCCACTGAACCAACCTTAGCCACTGGGGACAGACACAAAAAACAACAGGAACTACGAACCTTCAGCCTGCAAAAAAGGAGACCCCAAACACAGTAAGATAAGCAAAATGAAAAGACAGAAAAACACACCGCAGATGAAGGAGCAAGATAAAAACCCATCAGACTTAACAAATGAAGAGGAAATAGGCAGTCTACCTGAAAAAGAATTCAGAATAATGATAGTAAGGATGATCCGAAATCTTGGAGATAGAATGGACAATAGAATGGACAAAATGCAAGAATCAGTTAACAAGGACCTAGAAGAACTAAAGATGAAACAAGCAACGATGAACAACACAATAAATGAAATTAAAAGTACTCTAGATGGGATCAATAGCAGGATAACTGAGGCAGAAGAACGGATAAGTGACCTGGAAGATAAAATAGTGGAAATAACTACTGCAGAGCAGAATAAAGAAAAAAGAATGAAAAGAACTGAGGACAGTCTCAGAGACCTCTGGGACAACATTAAACGTAACAACATTCGAATTATAGGGGTTCCAGAAGAAGAAGAGAAAAAGAAAGGGACTGAGAAAATATTTGAAGAGATTATAGTTGAAAACTTCCCTAATATGGGAAAGGAAATAGTTAATCAAGTCCAGGAAGCACAGAGAGTCCCATACAGGATAAATCCAAGGAGAAATACACCAAGACACATATTAATCAAACTGTCAAAAATTAAATACAAAGAAAACATATTAAAAGCAGCAAGGGAAAAACAACAAATAACACACAAGGGAATCCCCATAAGGTTAACAGCTGATCTTTCAGCAGAAACTCTGCAAGCCAGAAGGGAGTGGCAGGACATATTGAAAGTGTTGAAGGAGAAAAACCTGCAACCAAGATTACTCTACCCAGCAAGGATCTCATTCAGATTTGATGGAGAAATTAAAACCTTTACAGACAAGCAAAAGCTGAGAGAGTTCAGCACCACCAAACCAGCTCTACAACAACTGCTAAAGGAACTTCTCTAGGCAAGAAACACAAAAGAAGGAAAAGACCTACAATAACAAACCCAAAACAATTAAGAAAATGGGAATGGGAACACACATATCGATAATTACCTTAAATGTAAATGGACTAAATGCTCCCACCAAAAGACACAGATTGGCTGAATGGATACAAAAACAAGACCCATATATTTGCTGTCTAAAAGAGACCCACTTCAGACCTAGAGACACATACAGACTGAAAGTAAGGGGATGGAAAAAGGTATTTCATGCAAATGGAAACCAAAAGAAAGCTGGAGTGGCAATTCTCATATCAGACAAAATAGACTTTAAAACAAAGACTATTAGAAGAGACAAAGAAGGACACTACATAATGATCAAGGGATCGATCCAAGAGGAAGATATAACAATTGTAAATATTTATGCACCCAACATAGGTGCACCTCAATACATAAGGCAAATACTGACAACCATAAAAGGGGAAATCGACAGTAACACATTCATAGTAGGGGACTTTAACACCCCACTTTCACCAATGGACAGATCATCCAAAATGAAAATAAATAAGGAAACACAAGCTTTAAATGATACATTAAATGAGATGGAGTTAATTGATATTTATAGGACATTCCATCCAAAAACAACAGAATATACATTTTTCTCAAGTGCTCATGGAACATTCTCCAGGATAGATCATATCTTGGGTCACAAATCAAGCCTTGGTAAATTTAAGAAAATTGAAATTGTATCAAGTATCTTTTCCGACCACAACGCTATGAGACTCGATATCAATCACAGGAGAAGATCTGTAAAAAATACAAACACATGGAGGCTAAACAATACACTACTTAATAATGAAGTGATCACTGAAGAAATCAAAGGGGAAATCAAAAAATACCTAGAAACAAATGACAATGGAGACACGACGACTCAAAATCTATGGGATGCAGCAAAAGCAGTTCTAAGAGGGAAGTTTATAGCAATACAATCTTACCTTAAGAAACAGGAAACATCTCGAATAAACAACCTAACCTTGCACCTAAAGCAATTAGAGAAAGAAGAACAAAAAAACCCCAAAGTTAGCAGGAGGAAAGAAATCATAAAAATCAGATCAGAAATAAATGAAAAAGAAATGAAGGAAACGATAGCAAAGATCAATAAAACTAAAAGCTGGTTTTTTGAAAGGATAAACAAAATTGATAAACCATTAGCCAGACTCATCAAGAAAAAAAGGGAGAAGACTCAAATCAATAGAATTAGAAATGAAAAAGGAGAAGTAACGACTGACACTGCAGAAATACAAAAGATCATGAGAGATTACTACAAGCAACTCTATGCCAATAAAATGGACAACCTGGAAGAAATGGACAAATTCTTAGAAAGGCACAACCTGCCAAGACTGAATCAGGAAGAAATAGAAAATATGAACAGACCAATCACAAGCACTGAAATTGAAACTGTGATTAAAAATCTTCCAACAAGCAAAAGCCCAGGACCAGATGGCTTCACAGGCGAATTCTATCAAACATTTAGAGAAGAGCTATCACCTATCCTTCTCAGACTCTTCCAAAATATAGCAGAGGGAGGAACACTCCCCAACTCATTCTACGAGGCCACCATCACCCTGATACCAAAACCAGACAAGTATGTCACAAAGAAAGAAAACTACAGGCCAATATCACTGATGAACATAGATGCAAAGATCCTCAACAAAATACTAGCAAACAGAATCCAACAGCACATTAAACGGATCGTACACCATGATCAAGTGGGGTTTATTCCAGGAATGCAAGGATTCTTCAATATACGCAAATCAATCAACGTGATATACCATATTAACAAATTGAAGGAGAAAAACCATATGATCATCTCAATAGATGCAGAGAAAGCTTTTGACAAAATTCAACACCCATTTATGATAAAAACCCTGCAGAAAGTAGGCATAGAGGGAACTTTCCTCAACATAATAAAGGCCATATATGACAAACCCACAGCCAACATCGTCCTCAATGGTGAAAAACTGAAAGCATTTCCACGAAGATCAGGAACAAGACAAGGTTGCCCACTCTCACCACTCTTATTCAACATAGTTTTGGAAGTTTTAGCCACAGCAATCAGAGAAGAAAAGGAAATAAAAGGAATCCAAATCGGAAAAGAAGAAGTAAAGCTGTCACTGTTTGCAGATGACATGATACTATACATACAGAACCCTAAAGATGCTACCAGAAAACTACTAGAGCTAATCAATGAATTTGGTAAAGTAGCAGGATACAAAATTAATGCACAGAAATCTCTGGCATTCCTATAAACTAAGGATGAAAAATCTGAAAGTGAAATCAAGAAAACACTCCCATTTACCATTGCAACAAAAAGAATAAAATACCTAGGAATAAACCTACCTAAGGAGACAAAAGACCTGTATGCAGAAAATTATAAGACACTGATGAAAGAAATTAAAAATGATACAAATAGATGGAGAGATATACCATGTTCTTGGATTGGAAGAATCAACATTGTGAAAATGACTCTACTACCCAAAGTAATCTACAGATTCAATGCAATCCCTATGAAACTACCACTGGCATTTTTCACAGAACTAGAACAAAAAATCTCACAATTTGTATGGAAACACAAAAGACCCCGAATAGCCAAAGCAATTTTGAGAACGAAAAATGGAGCTGGAGGAATCAGGCTTCCTGACTTCAGACTATACTACAAAGCTACAGTAATCAAGACAGTATGGTACTGGCACAAAAACAGAAATATAGATCAATGGAACAGGATAGAAAGCCCAGAGATAAACCCACGCACATATGGTCACCTTATCTTTGACAAAGGAGGCAGAAATGTACAGTGGAGAAAGGACAGCCTATTCAATAAGTGGTGCTGGGAAAACTGGACAGCTACATGTAAAAGTATGAGATTAGATCACTCCCTAACACCATACACAAAAATAAGCTCAAAATGGATTAAAGACCTAAATGTAAGGCCAGAAACTATCAAACTCTTAGAGGAAAACATAGGCAGAACACTCTATGACATAAATCACAGCAAGATCCTTTTTGACCCACCTCCTAGAGAAATGGAAATAAAAACAAAAGTAAACAAATGGGACCTAATGAAACTTAAAAGCTTTTGCGCAGCAAAGGAAACCATAAACAAGACCAAAAGACAACCCTCAGAATGGGAGAAAATATTTGCAAATGAAGCAACTGACAAAGGATTAATCTCCAAAATTTATAAGCAGCTCATGCAGCTCAATAACAAAAAAAAAACAACCCAATCCAAAAATGGGCAGAAGACCTAAATAGACATTTCTCCAAAGAAGATATACAGAGTGCCAACAAACACATGAAAGAATGCTCAACATCACTAATCATTAGAGAAATGCAAATCAAAACTACAATGAGATATCATCTCACACCAGTCAGAATGGCCATCATCAAAAAATCTAGAAACAATAAATGCTGGAGAGGGTGTGGAGAAAAGGGAACCCTCTTACACTGTTGGTGGGAATGCAAATTGATACAGCCACTGTGGAGAACAGTATGGAGGTTCCTTAAAAAGCTACAAATAGAACTACCCTGCGACCCAGCAATCCCACTACTGGGCATATACCCTGAGAAAACCATAATTCAAAAAGAGTCATGTACCAAAATGTTCATTGCAGCTCTATTTACAATAGCCCAGAGATGGAAACAACCTAAGTTTCCATCATCGGATGAATGGATAAAGAAGATGTGGCACATATATACAATGGAATATTACTCAGCCAGAAAAAGAAACGAAATTGAGCTATTTGTAATGAGGTGGATAGACCTAGAGTCTGTCATACAGAGTGAAGTAAGTCAGAAAGAGAGAGACAAATACCGTATGCTAACACATATATATGGAATTTAAGAAAAAAAAAATGTCATGAAAAACCTAGGGGTGAAACAGGAATAAAGACACAGACTTACTAGAGAATGGACTTGAGGCTATGGGGAGGGGGAAGCGTAAACGGTGACAAAGCAATAAAGAGGCATGGACATGTATACACTACCAAACGTAAGGTAGATAGCTAGTGGGAAGCAGCCGCATAGCACAGGGAGATCAGCTCGGTGCTGTGTGACCGCCTGGAGGGGTGGGATAGGGAGGGTGGGAGGGAGGGTGATGCAAGCGGGAAGAGATATGGGAACATATGTATATATATAACTGATTCATTTTGTTGTGAAGCTGAAACTAACATACCATTGTAAAGCAATTATGCTCCAATAAAGATGTTTAAAAAAAAAAAAAAAGAAATGCTTTTGCTGCATCCCATAGGTTTTGGGTTGTCATGTCTCCATTGTCATTTGTTTCTAGGTATTTTTTAATTTCCTCTCTGATTTCTTCAGTGATCACTTCGTTATTAAGTAGTGTATTGTTTAGCCTCCATGTGTTTGTATTTTTTACAGATCTTTTCCTGTAATTGATATCTAGTCTCATAGCGTTGTGGTCGGAGAAGATACTCGATACAATTTCAATTTTTTTAAGTTTACCAAGCCTTGATTTGTGACCCAACATATGATCTATCCTGGAGAATGTTCCATGAGCAGTTGAGAAGAAAGTGTATTCTGTTGTTTTTGGATGGAATGTCCTATAAATATCAATTAAG